>NC_050457.1:27667997-27826811 GCF_903995425.1 Onychomys torridus | reverse complement strand
AGCTAATGGCCAAGCAGTTTAAATAATATAAAACGTCTGTGTGCTCATTTTATACGTGGGTTGTGGGACTGCGGGGGCTTGATGGCACCTGGAGAGAAGCTCTCCAACTACACAGGAGGCTGAGGCAGAACTCCTAAATTTATCTTTGTTTACACAGCAAGCTCAAGGGGCCTATATCATCCTGCCTTTTCCTCTTTTAAAAAGAAAAAAAAATATTGTTGTTGTTGTTTCCTTTTTTATTAGTTTTACTATAGCCCAGGATACCTTGAAACTCACTACTTGGACAAGCTGTCCTCAGACCTATATTAATCTTCCTGCTTCAATCTCTCAAATGCTGGGATTACATATGTGAGGGACCACACCCTACTACTTCTGTTCTTCAAATGTCTGAGGTCAGCCTCACAGTCAGTTGAAAGGATTCAAAGGCCACTGGATACTAGCTCCTACAATGAATTATAAGGGGGAGGGTAAAGAAAAAGAAAGAAATGCAGTGAACTCTGGGAGCAGGAATAGTTCATGGTAAAGGATAATGACACCACTAAAAGAGCATTTTGCATTTAGAACAGGATCCAGGAAAGACTCATTACAATCTCTAATGAATAAAGATTTTAGTTGATTTAAATAGTAAAATTTCCTTGCTTCTGAGAAAACTCTAAGAAAATAATCAATTATTACTTCTTACAAGTAGCTATTGCTACTCAGAAAAGAAAGGCTAAATCTTAGCTGAGTCCAGCCTGATGGCCAGTGCAAGCTACTCTCCATACAACTTTCCTTACAGTCTTTCTCTAATTCATGTTTGTCTTTTAGGGTGTTTTGTTGTTGTTGTTGTTGTTCACTTTTGTTTTAAAGGAACAATTTTATATTTGGAGACAGCCTCAAACTTGTGGAAATCCTCTGCCTCAACTGAGGAACCAACCTGACTCCACTTTGCCATCAGGGGCCACTTTGATCCTTCAGTTAAGTTTCTGTTTACTGTAAAATTTAAGTTTCAGCATCCTGTATCTTGACCTATTTTGAAGAGTCCGACCTACTTTGGACTTACCTTTAATCCACACTGCCTTCCCCCTCAGACCTCCAACCCCACCCCTTAGACACTTGTTCTTAGAAATGTTCTGTACCCATTGTTCAAAGAAGATGTCTTAGGGTTTTATTGCTGTGAATAGACACCATGACCACAACAACTCTTATAAAGGAAGACATTTCATTGGAGCTGGCTTACACTTCAGAGGTTTAGTTCACTATCCATCACAGCAAGCATGGTGGTACACAGGCAGACATGGTGCTAGAGAGGTAGCTGAGAGTTCTATATCTGGAGCAGCAGGCAGCAGGAAGAGACAGTAACACTGGGCCAGGCTTAGCTTTTGAAACCTCAAAGCCCACCCCATGTGAGCTACTTCCTTCAACAAGGTCCCATCTACTCCAACAAGGCTCCACCTCTAACAATGCCATGCCCTATGTGTTTATGGGGGCCATTTTCCTTCAAACCATCATAAAGAGACTTTCCTAACTACTTCATTTTGCTTCTGTAACTATATTTGCTTGCAGAATCCCCAACCCTGTGTTTTTGCCTTATAAAGAGACTTGAAAAATTGGCTCAAGGCTGATCTTTTGAACCCTGCCTTGTGGGGGAGGGAGGAACAACCACAGACCTTTGCTCTGCACAATAAAGCATCCTTTGATTTGGCCATAATTTGTGGGTAGTCTTTCTCCTCATGTCTGTGGGATCAACACAATCTCCTAAGTGTTATGATTACACAACTGAGTCACTACACCTGGCTCCTGCCCATTGTTTATTAAAGCAGATGTTTTAGGAGCACAGTTTTCAGGGAGTGGTGTTTTAGTTATCATCTGTAAGGTGTATTATGTGGAGTTCTTATTGTCACTTTCTGGAGACCCAAAATTTTGAGTTTGCTTTCACTGTAAAAAAAAAAAAATGTTTAATTTTATGCCGGGCGGTGGTGGCGGTGGTGGTGGCGCACGCCTTTAATCCCAGCACTCAGGATTAAAGCAGAGGCAGGCAGATCTCTGTGAGTTCGAGGCCAGCCTGGTCTCCAAAGCAAGTTCCAGGAAAGGCACAAAGCTACACAAAGAAACCCTGTCTCAAAAAAAAAAGTTTAATTTTATACTTTCTAAGGTGCTAGGTTTAATTTCTGGTTTTATTTTATTGTAAAGAATACTCCTTATACTGTTTTGTTGTTGTTGTTGTTGTTGTTGTTGTTGTTGTTGTTGTTGTTTTTCGAGGCAGAGTTGCTCTGTGTAGCTTTGTGCCTTTCCTGGAACTCACTCTGTTTGTTTTTAACTGTCTACCCACTTTTCCATAAGTGACAGGCTAGGGTTGATATCATCCAGAATCATGTGGTAGCTTGAGTTAAAGACAGAGGCCCTAGGGATCTTCTGTGATAGTCAGGGATATTCCTCAGTCCCTGAATGGAGACTTCTGGAAGGACTAGAGGACAGCTCAGGCCTCCCCTTTCCATGGCCTGTTGTGCCCTGGTTTCCTTGACTCTCTATGTCACACTGTACACTCACCTGCTTCTATGGTGTGTGCACATGCTGTCTCCTAGCTGTGAATTACACACTGGCCAGGAGTAACCAGTCAGTGGTCCATTGAAAGATGGACACTGTTGCCATGGTGAGATGGCTCAGCTGGTAAAGGCACCTTCTGGGCAAACCTGATGTCCTGAGTTTAATTTGTGGAACCCACATTGTAGAAGAGAACCAACAAAATCATGCTTTGACATTTGTTGATACAGCACATTCTTTCTCTCTCTCCCTCCTTCTATCTTTATATATATATATATATATATATATACATTTTGAAAGCCTTAGTAAGGGGGGCATTTTTCAAAAATTTTATTTCAAGGCCAGGATGTAGTGGCACATGCCTTTAATCCCAGCACTCAAGAGGCAGAGGCATGTAAATATCTGTGAGTTTAAGGCAAGCCTGGTCTACAGAACAAGTCCCAGGTTTTCAGGACTACACAGAGAAACTCTGTCTCAAAAAAACAAAAATAAATTATTTCTGATTATATGTTTATGTGTGTTTTGCTTATACCACAAACATGCCTACTGTCCACAGAGGGTCAGAAGAGGGCAACAGATGCCCTGGAACTGGAGTTACAGCTGGTTGTGAGCAGTTGCATGGATGCTGAGAATCAAACCCAAGTCCTCTGGAAGAGCAGTCAGTGCTCTAAACTGCCGAACCATATGTCCAGCCAAAAGTAAGTGTTTCCTATTTGGTTAACAGATTTGTACCAAGTACCTACCATGCGTCAGGCAGCTAGTGCTGGGTTCCTGAAGGAAATGTATCTGCTCTTAGTGTGAGAGGGCCAAGGATTATTGACTTCTAAATCTCTGTGAGATCAATTGCTAGAAAGGCTTTGACCTAACATCCTGGAAAAGAGTGAAAGCCCATTGCCATTTATACTAAACAATAATAAGAGAAGCTAAAAAAACTCAATGCTGTGCAAGTCTTAAAGAGACAGAAATGCAGCTTTTATGAAAAGCTAATAAATCCTACAGGCTTTCCCTCCCTACACACAGACATTCCTTTGTAGTGTTGTTATTTTGGACACACAATATCATGCAACCCAGGCTGACCTTGAACTCCTGATCTTTTTCCTCAGCCTCCCCAGGACTAGGATTCCAGACTTAATCTTCCATGCCAGGCTAAAAAAAAATTTTTTTTTTGAGAGAGAGAGAGAGAGAGAGAGAGAGAGAGAGAGAGACTCACTATGCTGCCCTGGATAGCCTGGAGCTTGCTGTGTAGATCAGGCTGCCCTGGAACTCACAGAGATCTGCCTTCCTCTCCAGAGCTGGGACCAAACTCATGAACTACCCCTTCCTGCTTAGACTGGATTTTAAAAACCTAATCAGCTAACTGTACAAGAGACATACCTTAGATGGTGGGTCATAAGAAGGTCAAAAGTAAAAGGAAGTAAAAAGACATGTAAAGGATACTGGGCCCATACTAATATACAGGAAGTGAGAGTAAGGCAGGAAGTGTCACCGCATGTAAAGAGCACTGGTCTACCAGTTTTTTGTCCCACCAGCAACTCCCAAATACCTGGCAGCCACTTCCCAAATAATTGACTCAGAGGCTTAATATTACTTGTAAATGTTTGGACGATGGCTCAGGCTTATTATTAGCTGGATCTTACATCTTAAATTAACCCATTTCTATTAATCTGTGTTTTGCATGTGGCCATGGCATTGCCAATTTGCTGGCATGTTGCTCTTTCAATGGCTGACTGGCATCTGCCAGACTCTGCCTTTCTTCTCCTATCTCCTCCTTGGATTTCCCACCTGGCTCTGTCCTGCCTTGCCATAGGCCAAAGCAGCTTTATTTATCAACCAATGAGAGCAACACATATTCACAGCCTACAGAAAATATCCCACAGCATTTCCCCTTTTCTGTCTAATCAAAAAGCAAGGTTTTAACTTTAACACAATAAAATTACACATAACAAAAGAGTTATCATGCAAGAATCAGTTACAATATCTAGTATATTTGTATTTGGCAAAATTAAAGAAAATACTCTATCATCTATCCTATTTTTGTGAGTCTAAAGTTTCATATATAATTTATCTTTTATCATAACTAAGGAAAACTATAACTATTTAGTCTTCAACTCCATCAAAGAACCTAGAAGGATATAATATTACCTGAGAAAACAGGAAGAGCATTGCAAGCAACTTCTAAAACTCTGAAAATGTCAGAGATGTCTGGCGGCCTGGACAGTCACCCAGTGTTCCTCTGCAACACTGGGGCATCCATCTTCAACCTAGAGTCTGGCAGGCATTTTAGTGAAGCAGGAAATTTGAAGAACTGTCCTGACTGTGTTGTCTGCAGTATCTGCTGGTCGTAGAGCATAGGGGAAGCCCTGCGGAGCTCTTCAGATTCACAAAATAAATAAGACAGCTCACCAACCAACAACAGCATGGAAACAACTGGTTTTTCACATGCAAAAGAACACATTTAGACTTCAACATAAATAAAAGTGTAACTCGGCACCTCTATACCAAACCAGATCTGGCATGCCCTTTTCCAAGGTCTAGTACCAAGTAAGTCTGATATCCTCCCCTCCATTCACCAATCCCTAACCCACCAGATCTAGCCTAGATTCCACATCCAATTCAATGGGCCTAGTCTAGACACCCCTGTCTGTGTCACTACCAAGATCTGGAATTTTGCCATGACCCACTCTACCTCCCTCCCTGCCCCTAATCTTCAGGCTACTCACATACCACATCTAACCTCTCTACACAGCCAGGTCCTATACATCCTTCTCCAGGGTCTAGCTAGGTGAGTTTGCCTGATGTTCCCCTCCCACCCCAACTGCCACATATACTCCCCAACTCCAATATTGGACCAGAAGGACATCTCTCATACCAGCCCAATCTGTCTCCTGGATCAACCTGAGTCATATCTAAACTCAGGCTCAATGCAACCCACACATCCTTTCTTTTGCCCTATATGCTCTATTTATATCAGACACAGAACTATCAAAAGAAGTCTCAACACAAATAGGAACACTGTGAAAAAGGCAGTAATTCCCCCCACTACACACACCCCACAAATCTACCAGTCCTGTATAAATGTCTGTCAACGAGACTGACCTGGATGAACCTCACGTCACAGAAGTGAAAAGAACAACCATGTACTTGACAAAAGAAGTTTATGGAGAATGCAGCGTTTTAAAGATGGCACAAAGAAACAGCTCCATGAAAATAAGGAGAAAGATCTTAAGAAGGAAGGTTTGAGTGTTGCCCAAGAACACAATCCTAAGGCTAACCAACATGATGAGGACAATCCAAGACTTGAGAAGGGAATTCAATCAGAAGACAGAAACACTGAGGAAGACTCAATGAAATGAAGATGGAGTTGAAATCCTAAAACCTCAGCTAGAACTCTCAAAGGAAAGCCTGAGAAGTTGAGTGAAAGAGCAGAAGATAGAACAGCAAGACTCAAAGACAATGGAAAGCTATAGAGCAAACACGCAAGGACGATACAAATTACACACACACACACACACACACACACACACACACACACACACACACACACATGCACACACACACAGGAAATGTGGGACACCAAAAAAAGACCAAAGTTTTGTTTACTGTAAAATGTTATTTGTCAATGGTATAGACTAGCTCTCCAACAAGATCACAGAAGAAAATTTACCCAAACTAAGAAAAGATACACCAACACAAAAGATACAGGAAGCACAGAGAACACCAAATAGTTAGAAACAGAAAAGAAACTCTTGATTGCACATTATGATTAAAACATTAAGTATACATAGCCAGGCAGTGGTGGTGCATGCTTTTAATTCCATTACTCAGAGGGCAGAGACAGGCAGAACTCTGTGAGTTTGAAGCCAGCCTGGACTACAGAGAGTTCTAGGACAGCCAGGGCTGTTACACAGAGAAACTCTATCTCCAAAAACAAAACAAAAAAGAAAAAAAACATTAAATATACAGGGGGAAAAAGGGAGATACTGAAAGCATCTAGAGAAAAATACACAAGTCACATATAAAGGAAAACCCACCAGAAAAACAGCTGATTTCTCAATGGAAACTTTGAATGCCAGAAGAGCCTGGGGCAATGCATCCCAAGACCTAAAAACCACAACATCCAACATAGACTAATATACTGAGCTAAACTATCTGCCATAGTTGGGTAGGAAAAAATGTTCCATGATATAAATAGCCTAAAAAGTTATATCCAACAAACTAAAACTAAGTTTAAAAAGGGAGGCAATATTTCAGGATGAAGAGAGGGATGAACACAGCTAAGAGAATGCAGAAACTTGAAGATATAATTACCAAAATACAAAGTACTAGTGAAAATACCAACAACATCAGAAATCAACAAAATGACTGCAGTCAACACTTCAATAATAACTTCAGATATTAATGCCCCAGTTCTCCAATCAAATGATGCAGGCTGGCTGAATGGATCAAGAAATAAAATCCTGCAGGGCAGTGGTGGAGCATGCCTTTAATTCCAGCACTTAGGAGTCAGAGGCAGGCATAGCTTTGTTAGTTCTAGGCCAGCCTAGTCTACAGAGCTAGTTCCAGGACTGGTACACAGAGAAACCCTGTCTCAAAAAAACCAAAGTAATAACAATAATAATAATTCATCTACCGATTGTCTATAAGTAACACATCTGAGCTTTAAAGATAGGCACCTATATTGAGTAAAAGGATGGATAACAGCTCATGAGGCCTCAACCCTACACAATCCCTATAGGAAACTAAGGTATCCTGATAATGGGAGAAATAGCCTTCCCCAGGGAAGAGCACACCAATTGGTTATCTAGTACCAATTAAGTCTGAGTCAACATCTGTGGCTCCTGCTGCAACCAAGGGCCGGGCAGATTCCCAGGGTCTGGGCTGCCACCTGGGGCTATGTTGGTGTCTGAGGACTGAGCTCTCACCAAGAACATGCAGTCTGGGTGGCCTGTGCTGCCACCTAGGGCCATGGTGACATCCAGACCCAGGATGCTGCTGAGGACCATGTCTGGGTTCATGGTCCTACTGCAGCCAGGATCTGTGTTGAAGTCTATGGCCCATATTGTTACTGAGGGCCATGTGGACGCCTGGAGTCAGGTCAGCCACCAGGTCCATGTAAGTAGCCAAGGGACATGCTGCAGCCATGGCCAGGTAGATTAGAGTGGCCTGCACTGCCACCTGGGGCAATGGTGACATCCAGATCAGACAGACAAGGATCATGTCTGGGTCCTTGGTCCCACCACAGCTGGGGTCTGTGTTGCTACCAAAGGTTGCAGGAAAACCTGGGATCCAGGCCACAACCTGTGGCCTTGTTGGTGTCCAGGAGCTGTGCCATCACAGAGCCATCCTAATCTTAGTAGCATGAGCTTCCATCCAGAGCCAAGATCTGGTCTACTACCAAGGCACTGCTGAGGACCATGTCTGTGGCCCATGTTGCCTCATGGAGCCATGGAAACCATGCATGATGGGATCAGAGGACCATGTTGAGCTGGCCCTGCCCTTCCCTGGCCCTGGGATAGCTGGTACTATGCCTCACTGGATACTGCAGCAAGAGAACTGGCCTTGATTATCATGGGAGAGCTGGCCTTCCACACTCTGGAGAAATGGCCCCATGCCTCACCCAAGGCAGGGGAGACCTGACCCTGATGGCATGGGCACAGGGGAGATGGCTTTGCTCCTCACCTGAGGGGGTTGGCCCCAAGGCCTGGACTGACCAGCTCAACTAACACCCAGGCTTACCTAGGGCTGGCCCACGCTGACATCTACCCCATCTAGGATCTGCTGGAGCTTGTGAATGGACTGGTTCTGTGGAACAATAACCACAGGACCTCCATGACTCAAGGTGGTTGCCAGATATCCAAGAGAAGTTTTCAGTGAGGATCCAGTGATAATGGTGTGCCAGAAACCAGAGCCTTGAACCAGATTCATAACAATGAAAATTTGCAAATAAAGCTGTTTAGAGAAAGGGGTATACTTGTGATACATCTGGGCTCCCAATGCCACCAGGACTAACAAAGAGTTGCTGGAGAGGTAGGAAAGATGGAGGAACAGAGAAGATTTTGTTGTTGTTGTTGTTGTTGTATGATTTTTTGTTCCTTTGATTTTTTGTTTTTGTTTGTTTCTCTTTGTGTTTGATTGGTTTGGTTTGGTTTATCTTGCATAATATTTATTTAACTAGTCAAAGATGTGATGCATTTATTTAATTATGTACAGATGTGTTGCTATTTTTCCTTGCCTGCGTAAGGCATCTGACTGGTCTAATAAAAAGCTGAACGGCCCATAGTGAGGGAGGAGGAATAGGTGGAACTTCTGGGCAGTAAGTAGGAGGAGGAATTTAAGCTCCAGGAAGAAAGAAAAGGAAACAACAGGGAGACATTAGGGGACAGACAGACAGACACAGAAGAAGCAGAAATGTAGGACACACAGAATAAAAAAGGTAAAAAGCCCCAGTAAAAATGTAGATGACTAGAATTAGGTTAAATTAACTTAAAAGAGCTAGTGGGACAAGCCTAAGCCAAGGCCAAGCTTTCATAATTAATAAGTCCTATGTCTTTATTTGGGAGCTGGTTGGTGGTCTAAAGAAAATTCCAACTACAAGTTTGTTTGTTTTTGTTTGTTTGTTTTTACTTTCATCTGGAGGTCACTGCTGGGAGGCTGAATATGCAGGGACTGGGGGGAGCAGAATTGGGGTGCATGATATGAAATTCCCAAAGATCAATAAAGAAACTGTTTTAAAAAGAGAAAGACAAAGGAAGCCACAGACAGAGCAGAGCATCCTTGAGCCACAGCAGGCTGCTGAAAACTAGAACTATGTTACAACAGCAACAAATTTTAATGATCAAATATTTACAGTGGTATAAAAACTGGCTGGGCGGTGGTGGCACATGCCTTTAATCCCAGCACTTGGGAGGCAGAGCTAGGCAGATCTCTGTGAGTTTGAGGCAAGCCTGGGCTACAGAGTGAGTTCCAGGAAAGGTACAAAGCTACACAGAGAAACCCTGTCTCGAAAAAACAAAACAACAAAAACAAAAACAAAACAAAACAAAAAAAAAAAAAAAAACTTAGAACAACTGAATGAGAGGTAAGTCAAGTCCAGGAGCTGAAAATATGGCTCAGGAATCAAGAGCTCTTGTTTGCACAGGACCCAGTGAGGTTCGCAGCCCCACATTAGGCTGCACACCACAGCCTGGAACCAAAGATCCAAAGGATCTGACATTCTCTTCTGGCCTCTGAGGGTACAAACACATACATGCCCATGAGAACACACACACACACACACACACACACACACACACACACACACTCTAAAATAAATAAAGCACAGGGACAAATAGCCAAACTAATAGAAACACTTGAATTAGGAACCAAAAGCTGTGGAATCCCCAACTGGATCAGGCCCTCTGGATAAGTGAGACAGTTGAATAGCTTGAACTGCTTGGGAGGCATCCAGGCTGTGGGACCCAGACCTGTCCTTAGTGCATGAGCTGGCTGTTTGGTACCTGGGGCTTATGTGGAGACACTTTGCTCAGCCTGGAAAGAGGGGACTGGACCTGTCTGTACTGAATCTACCAGGTTGAACTGAATCCCCCAGGGAAGTCTTTGCCCTGGAAGAGATGGGAATGGGGGGAGGAGCTGGGGGAAAGGTGGGAGTGTGGGCAGGAAAGGGGAGGACAGGGGAACCCATGGCTGATGTGTAAAATTAAAACACAAATATCCGTATGAAAAAAAAATAAAATAAATATATATATTTTTTTTAAATTAAGCAACTACAGAAAAAAGAAAAGAAATCATGGGGTTGGGGATTTAGCTCAGTGGTAGAGCACTTGCCTAGCAAGCGCAAGGCCCTGGGTTCGGTCCTCAGCTCTGAAAAAAAAAAAAAAAAGAAAGAAAAGAAATCATTATAAAGATAACATCTATATAAAAACAAACATTGCTTAGAGCAGCGTTTCTCAACTTTCCTAATGCTGCAACCCATTAATATAGTTCCTCATGTTGTGGTGAGTTCTCAACCATAAAATTATTCTTGTTGCTACTTCATAAAGGCAATTTTGCTACTGTTATGAATTGTAATATAAATATCTGATATTTCTGATGGTCTTATATGACCCCTGTGAAAGGGCCATTGGACTCCCCAGAGGGGTCACAACCCTCATGTTGAGAACCACTGGAGTAAATGAAGGAAAGCTAAGTAGGCACATCTGTGCCCAGGTAGACTGTCTATCTTATTCTAGGTAAGATGGAATTCTGGAAGGTTTTAAGAAGGCCTTGTGGTGGTCTGAGTAAGAATGGACCCCCTAGGCTGCCATAGCTGAGTGCTTAGTCACCAAGGAGTGCAACTCTCTGACATGATTAGAAGGATTAGGAGGTGTGGCCTTGCTGGAGGAAGTGTGTCTCTGGGGTCCGGCTTTGAGGTTTCAGCCCAGTCTCTCTCTCTGCCTATGGGTCAGGATGTAGCTCTCAGTCACAGCTCCAGTGCCTACCTGCATGCCACCATGCTGCCTGCCGTGATGATAATGGACTCAACCTCTTAAACTGTAAGCAAGCTCCAGTTAAATTCTTCTTTTATAAGAGTTCTCTTGGAGCTGGGTGATGGTGGTGCACACCTTTAATCCCAGCACTCAGGAGGCAGAGGCAGTCAGATCTTTGTGAGTTTGAGGCCAGCCTGGGCTACAGAGCGAGTTCCAAGTCAGCCAGGGCTACACAGAGAAACCCTGTCTCAAAAAAAAAAAAAAAAAACCTAAACAAATAAAACCTGGGAAACAGATCCAACCCTGAAAGCTATCTTTCCTGCCCCCTCCAGACAGCCCAACCCTTGTCTAGTCATTCCTCTCTGTCAGTCAGAGCCAGGTCAGAAAAACAGAACACACATCAGGTGGTTCAATTGAAGGAGTTTTTATTAACTGTATAAAGTATGGGGTTTCATGATGGCATCTCCAAACATGTATCTGCTAGACTTTGGTCATGGCAATGGTTACAAAAGTGTATATACATATAGAGGAAATAGGTGGCTGAGGCAGCCCATAATAGACTAGGGAAGGGAGGAAGTGGTTTTCACTAAAGCTGAAGTGTCATGGAGGGGTATTAGTCCAACAGCTGGGAGCTGAACTTGGTCATGCTAGATGACAAAAGACACTCAGCCACAGACCAGGGATATTGGGAAAGATGCTCTGACTTCTGTGCTGGCTAGTTTTATGTCAACTTGACACAAGCTGGAGGCATCCAAGAACCTCATTTGAGAAAATGCCTTTATAAGATCAGGCTGCAGGCAAGCCTGTAGGGCATTTTCTCAACTAGTTATTGATAGGAAGGGCCTAGCCCATTGTGGGTGGTGCCATTCCCGGGCTGGTGGTCCTGGGTTCTATAAGAAAACAAGCTGAGAAAGCCATGGGGAGCAAGCCAGGAAGCAGCACCTCTCCATGGCCCCTGCATCAGCTCCTGCCTCCAGGTTCCCACCTGGTTTGAGCTCCTGTCATGGCTTCCTGTCAATGGGCTATATTAGGATATGTAAGTCAAATAAACTCTTTCCTCCCCAAGTTAATTTCAGCCATGGTGTTCCACCACAGCAATAGAAGCCCTAAGACAGCTTCTCTCCTCCCATATTGTTGTGACTCTGGCTGACCGGAAGCTAACTGACAAGGGAACCAGACAATGCAGTTTGAAGGGTCAGCACATGCACAGGAAGGAAGGACAGGAGGCGGGTCTGCCAGACAGTAAGGCTGAGAAATGAGGAACTAGCATGCCAGTCCACTAGTTTGCCACCCCAGAAGGATCCCATGGAAATCCTCAAACAACTCAGGCTGTTGCCAAGACAATAGTTTAGAAGATAACATCCACACAACTCGTTGAACATGGAGAGGTTGAGTTGGTGCCTATGTAGAATGTTCACCCCATGTTATAGTGTCTTTGACATGGAAAAGTCCTCTGCAGAATAACAAAAGAGAAAAGTCAACACCAACCCATCAAAGACATCTGAGGTTTTTGTTTTTGTTTTCCTTCTCAGCCTCTGCATAACCTTTGCTGCCCAGTACTCTCACCAGGGTCTTCAGGAACCACAGGGAGTTCTTCCAAGGTCAGCATCAGAGGTTCCCTCCAGAAGCTAAGTAAACATTGTTAGAGGCCTATTCTATACTACAAGAGGTAACAAAGTTCCCCTTGTGAATCAGTCATTCTATTGTGAGCAGTGGCTCACACATCCTTCCAATATGCTAGGCAAGGGTCTAGGGGAGAAATGGGAGACTGTCCCATGGTGTCCATCTTAGTCAACAATAAGAACAATTAACATGCTACACCCAAGACCAAGGGCACACCGAAACAAACTTTGCCCCAAGAGACAACCAACAAAGTTCCAAGAACAATGACAGGCTGATGTGGTCTTGAGGGAGTGGCTCTCCAGGCTCAGTCACACCAAAAACAGTCCAGACGTGAGGCTTTCAGTCCTCAGTTAAACAGACTGGGGAATTTCCACATCCCCATCTCCAGGGCTTAGAACATCTCTCAAGACTCCATGATCCTGGCTCACCAACATGCCTGCTGGCTGCCTGCCACAGGCACTGACTGTTACTGGAACACTTCACAGATCTAGCACACCTCAGAAAATAAATGTAGAGCCACATAAAGATAAGGACAAACAAAGACACACAGAAACTTACTGGCCGGTTAGAAAACCCTCAGATTAGGGTCTGGGGGAAGCAGGGATCCAAGACAAGCCCCCAAATGTTGTGCCCAGGTCACAAGACCCCCAAGCAAGACCACTACAGAGCCAATATCCAATGTAAGCACAGAGAGGGTTTTTTTTTTGGGGGGGGGGCTTCAAGACAGGGTTTCTCTGTGTAGCTTTGCGCCTTTACTGGAACTCACTTGGTAGCCCAGGCTGGGCTAGAACTCACAGAGATCTGCCTGACTCTGCCTCCCAAGTGCTGGGATTAAAGGCATGTACCACCACCACCCGGCACACACAGAGGTTTTTAATAACAAAACAAGCAAGCATGGTCTGTGTCCAACATCCAACACAGCAGGTGGAGGAGAACGGCCCCAGGCACTCACTTTAAGGGGTTTATATAAGAAAGGTTTACATGCAATTTGGGATTGGATGAGGGGGATGGAGTGAAGTAGTTCTTTGAAGTTACTGACTGAACTATAGGCATGAAGTTACTGATGGCTAACAGGATTCAGGGTAGCTACAGAGACGTAAATTTTTACTCCCTATGTCCTGCTTTTGTTGAAACAAGGATAGATACATTCAGATTTATTGTTGCAGTCCTGCTCTCCTCTGAGGTCATTTGAGCCCATTACTCCCCATATCTTGTTTTTCCAAGTCCAGGATACATAGATTTATTGTCTCAGCCTTATAAGTTCAACTTTTGGTCACTTCTAAAACTGCTGGTCAGCAAATACCTTTGGAGGAGGGGAGGGGGGAGTGTCTCTCAAGATGGCTGCTGATTTTTCCCTTTCAGCTGGCAAGTACTTTTACCCACTGAGCTGACTCACCAGCCCTTTGACCTTCTCCTTCTTCCTCATCCTCTTCTTCTTTTAAATGTATGATCATGTATGTCCACCATGTCCATGCCTGTGGAAGTCAGAAGAGGGCGTCCAATCCCTGGAACTAGAGTTAGGATATGGGTGCTGGTAACTGAACCCAGGTCTTCTGCCAGAGCATCAAATCCTCTAAACCACTGAGCTACCTCTTTAGCCCCCTGACATTTTTTTTTAAATTGGAGGCCTCTTGTTGGCCTTGCTTCCATAAGAGCCAACTGCAGGGGAAGAGGAAGGGAGACCTGTTGGTGCCAGAAAAGGTCATTTCACAACATTCTATTTGCCGCAGAACTAAACAGAGTCACTACTGTGCATAGAAGTTGGCAGTATGGAACTAAGTAGGAAAAAGTAGGGGTGTCTAAAGTTGATTCAGTGACCCTCCCAAACTGGATATCTGGCATGGGTGGGAGGGTTATGGGGGTTTAGTCTGTTTAAACCCAAGAATCACAAGATCAAAAGTGTTTTGTGGGGCTGGAGAGATGGCTCATCAGTTAAGAGCACTGACTGCTCTTCTGGCTTTGATTCCCAGCACTATCATGGAGGCTCACTACAGTTCCCAGGATCTCACATTCTCTTCTGGCCTCTAAGGGCACCATGCAGGTACACGGTACACAGACATATATTCAGGTAAAACATTCATGCACATAAAATAATTAAAAATTTTTAAATGCACTTTGGGAATGCCAGAACTGCCAGAAATAAGGGAAGAAAGAAGGTGGACAGAGGGGACAGTTGGGGACCGTTTATCAGCTGGGGTGAATTAGTGCACTCCCCTGCTGAGATCCCCCAAGATATTTGAGGTGTTTCAGGTTTGGGTTTTTGTTTTTTCATGAGAGACAGGGTTTCTTTGTATAGCCATGGCTGTCCTGGAACTTTCTCTGTAGACAAGGCTGGTCTCAAACCCTGAGATCCACTTGCCTCTGCCTTTGGAGTGCTGGAACTAAAGGTATGTGTCACCATCGCTTGGTTGTAGATGTAACAGTCTTATTAAATAAGAAACACAGAGCCAACCAAATGCAGAGTTAAAAGCCCAAGAGCAATAGCTAAGAGCTGATACTAAAAACCCTTTCTTACCCTTCACTGCTGCTGCTGTCCTTCCCCTCAGCAAGAGACCTACTTCCTGTGTATCTGTCTTTTTATTGACTTTCTATCCTGTCTTCTCATTGGTTGTAAACCCAACCACATGACCTCCTCATCACTGCCTGTCTATACAGACCTCCAGGTCTTCTATGATTGGTATTGAGATCGAAGATGTTTATTTCCATGCTGGCTGTATCCTTGAACACACAGAGATCTGTCTATCATGTGATCAGGATTAGAGGTGTGCGCCGCCACCACCTGGCTTCTGCTATGGCTTGCTATTAGCTCTGATCCCCAGGCAACTTTATTTATTAATATACAAACAAAATCACATTCCAGTACAAATGAAATCACCATACTCAGTGTTTGAGTTTTAATTTTGATGTTTGGGGTTTTCTGGCTTCTTGGTTTGGGCTGGTTTCAGGGTTTGTTAAAGTTTTTGTTGAAATTATCTTTGTGTTTTTATTATTTTTACATTTTGGGGGATTTTGTGTCCCTTTGGTTTTCTGATCTTGTTTTGCTTTTCTAGGTTTTCTTGTTGTATTTTTGCTTTTGTTTGGGGTTTTAGATTTTTGATTATTTGTGTTTTTTAAAGATACAGCATTTTTGAGAATTTCATATATCCATAGAATATAACTTAATTATATTCACTACCCACTCACTCTTCCCCAACTTCTCCTAGATCTCCCCTACCTCTACTCTTCCAGCCTCCAATTCCTCTCTCTCTCTCTCTCAATAACACACATTGATTCCAATTTGTGCTCAGATGTTCATGGGTGTGGAGGTATCCATTGGGATGTGGTTGGCCTATCAGGAGCCACATTCTTGAGGAGAAACAACTCCCCCTTCCCCAGAAACCATCAACTGTCAATGGCTTCTATGGGTAGTCATGCTCTACTGCTTACTGTATGGTTTTGTGTGGCTCTTGTGCAGGCAGACACAGCCGCAGTCAGCTCGTGAGTGCAGTGGCCTGTCATGTCAAGAAGACGATAATTTTCTCTGGTCCTTCCACCCTCTGGTTCTTACAGTCTCTCTGCCCCCTTTTCCATGATGGTTCCTGAGCCTGAGAGGAGGAAGGGTACGATGTGGACATCCTACTTTGTCTGGACGCTCCATTGACACTCTCTATTCTTTGACAAGTTGTGAATTTCTATGTTAACTGTTGCGCAAATAAATTTCTCTGATGAGATCTGAGAGTTGCACTAATAAATCTAAAGATTTGATGCAAGGATCCACATATGAATGAGAACATACCATGCTTGCCTTTCAGGGTCCAGGTCACCTCACTTAGCGTAATGTTTCCCAGTTCCATCCATTTACTTAGAAATTTCATAATTTCAGTTTTCTCTGTAGCTGAATAAAATTCCATTTTGTATGGGTACCACATTTTCATTGGCCCTTCATCAGTTGATGGATGTCTAGGCTGTTTACATGTCCTGGCTATTGTGAATAGAGCGGCATGGAACGTGGGTGAGCAAGGGTCTCCCCAACAGGAAATAGAGTCCCTTGAGTATATACCCAGGAGTGGTATAGCTGGACCACATGGTAGATCTATTGCTAGTTTTCTGAGGAACAGCCATACTGATTTCTACAGTGGCTGCACAAATTTGCACTCCCATCCTCAGTGGGTGAGGATTTCCATCCCCCACATCCACACCAGCATCCACAATGCATAAAGGTTTCCATCCCCCACATTCACACCAGCATCCACAGTGCATGAGGGTTTGCATCCCCCACACCCATACCAGCATCCACCATGCATGAGGGTTTCCATCCCCCACATCCACACCAGCATTTGTTGCCTTTTGTTAGTCTTTGCCATTCAGAATGGAGTAAGACAAAATCTCAATTTTTTTTATGTATGTTGGTGTTTTTGCCTGCATATATGTCTATGTGAGGGTGTCAGATCCCCTGGAATTAGAGTTATAGACAGTTGTGAGCTGTCATGTGGGTGCTGGGAATTGAACTTGGGTCTTCTGGGAAAGCAGTCAGTGCTCTTAACCATTGAGGCATCTCTCCAGGCCCCCAAATCTCAAAGTTTTAATTTGAACTTCCCTGATGGCCAAGGATGGTGAACATTAATACACACACACACACACACACACACACACACACACACACACACACACACAATCTATTTGCATGTCTTCTGAGAAATCCCTTTTCAGTTTCCTATCCTGTTTCTTACTGTTTTTTGGGGTTTTTTTAGTTATTTGTATATTCTAGAAGTTTTTGCAGGCTTTGTTATATTTTGTTGATTTCTAGATTTTTAGGGTTTTTTTTGTTTGTTTGTTTGTTTGTTTTTGTTTTTTGTTTTTTGTTTTTTTTTTTGTTTGTTTCTCTGTGTAGCTTTGTGCCTTTCCTGGAACTCGCTTTGGAGACCAGACTGGCCTCAAACTCACAGAGATCTGCCTCCCAAGTGCTGGGATTAAAGGCGTGTGCCACCACCGCCCGGCCTAGATTTTTAGTTTTTAATGTAGTTTTTTTGTTTGGAGTTTGGTTTGTTTTTCTTTAATTTTATATTGCTTGAATTTTCTAATTTTTTTTTTCATTTCTTCATCCTTTCTATATTTCTTTGTACGATTTTCTTCTTAAGCAGTTAGTGGTCTTCATTCTGAGGGTTACTGAGCTGTGGTCCTCTTTCCTGGTGACTTGCAGCTAGTGTTTTATTATTTGGATTTTCTTGGCTTTGTGTGTGTGTGTGGTTTTGGTTTTCTTGGTTTTTGTTGTTGAAGTTGTCAGTTGATAGGATTTTAGGTTTTCTCTTCTTTTTTTTTCATTATTTTCATTTTCATTTCCAATTTCTTCTTTCTCCTTTTTTCTTTCTCTTGGGTAGCATTCATATTTGTCACCAATCATGTTCTCCTGTTGTGAAGAGCCCTGTGCAGATCTCATAGATGATTATACAGAGTGCATGGAGGATTATGCAGAGCTTACATCTAATTCTAGCATCCTGGATCCAGAAAGGTTCCACTCACAATATGTAGTCTTGAAGACCATTGGCCGTGGAGCCTTTGCCTAAGTGAAACTGGCCCACCACTGCCTCACAGGTCCCCGGCGGCTGGCAAAGGGCTTCAAAAAGGGAAACTGTGGTGCTTTGCCTCATGAATGAGGTAAATATTATGAAGCCGATGAACCACCCCAACATCATCTCACTTCTCCAAGTGATTAAGGCTGACAAGAGAATATACCTCATTATGGAGCTGGTTGAGGGAAAACAACTTTATGAGTATGTCCAAAAGGATAGCCACCTGTAGGAGGATGACTCCCAGGGAATCTTCAGGCAAATCCTAAGCGCTGTGAGTTACTGCCATAAGCAGGGAATAATTCATCGGGACCTGAAACCAGACAACATCATGGCGGGTGGCAATGGAAAAGTCAAAATCATCAACTTTGGCCTTGGCACCCAAGTCAATCCTGGGCAAAAGTTTGGATTTTTTTGTTGGGCCTTATGTCTTTTGTGCTCCTGAATCCTACTTGAAGAACTTTGTGATGGCCCGGGGCCAACATGTGGGCCTTGGGAGTGGTCTTATATTTCACGGTAGTCGGGGAACTCCCATTTTGTGCTGTCACCTCACCAGAGCTCAAAATGCAGATTGTGGAAAGGAAGTACAGTATCCCCTTGGGCCCGTCAGAAGAACTCCAGACCTGCTTAGCCTCTTAATGACAGTCAACCCCAGGCTTAGGCCAACAGTGGATGAAGTGATGACATACCCCTGGCTCAGGAAAGACATGGAGGCTTCACCAAATGACTGTGAAGAAATGGCCCCCCACTTGCCTGACCCTGCAATTGTGAAAGCCATGGAACATATTGGGTTCCAAGCCTGGGATATAAAAGACTCATTATGTTAGAGGAAACTCAACCAGATCATGGCGTCCTATTACTTACTGCAAAGGCAGGCTCTCCAGGGGCCTAGATGCACAACCTCGGCTCAGCCTGTGAATCTGGGGGTGGCGCCATTCCCTTCCCTAGGAGATCCTGTTGCTTTCCCTCTACCACCCAGGAGGAGGATAAGTGAGCCTGCCCTTGGCACATGGCTCAGAGGGTCATCCACTAATGGTCAGGTGGCAACTATGGCCAGCAGGCAGGTCAAAGAGGAGACAGAAGGGCCATTGAGTCTGATCTTCCTCTCCAGAGGACACTCACTTTGGACCAAGCCCACCAACACTCCAAGAGTGTTCCCTGCATTTATTCAAGGAGCACCACCAGCAGTGATATCACAGAAGACAGTTTGTGCTCCTACAGCACCTCACCAGCAGGCAAGTCCACCCGCAGCCTGGGCCAACAGAGGGGCTTGAGGGCATGGACAAGGAGGATAGGAAACGCCATGATGAGACTGTGCTGCTGCTGTTCCATCAAGGAAGAAACCTTGCCTGGGGCAGAACAGAGTCTCTCCTCAGAAATGAGGCACAAGGAGGGTGTCTGGAGAACAAGCAGCAGGCCTGGCCCAGGCACCTTTCTGTGTTTGGATGAATGTTTTACTCATGTCTGTGTCAATGGACAGATCATAATTATGTGTATTTATGGGATAGAATGCATTGGGAAGCTAGATCTAGATACCATGGGATAGTTCAATGGAACCTATCAACATATCTAGCATCCCAGAAGACAAATCTCACTGTATCCTGCACATGGGAAATCTAAATATGTTGGGCTAGAAGTCAACAGCAGAAGCATGTTAACCATGTTAAGAGAAGGGAGGTACTAAGGGAGGAGAAAAGTGGCATGGGGTGTGAGCTAGGCGATGAAGGACAAAGGTGACTGGGAGCAGAGGCTTAGACAGGAGGAAGCAGCTTGGAGAGTAGGGCAGAGCAGGGTGACCACAGCTGAAAAGATGCCCTGGATAGCTGCAATCACAAGATTCTCTTTCATGTGTGTTGTATTTTAAGAATTCTTTGGAGGATGCAGAATGCCACACACAATTCTGCAGCTGTGGAGTTGGAGAGGACCCATGTATGGGAAGTGACCTACAGACAGAACCATGAAGAAAACTCATGACACCCTGTGTCTGTGCCCTGCTCAGAGGTCCATCCAGGAAGAAGGGAGCAAATGATGGAATTCTGGGACACAGGAATTCTGCAAAGACACTGCCCCACAAAGACATCCCTATTCAGAGGGCAGGAGCTGAAAATGTGTCCAAAGTCTACCCAGGTCATATCAGACCCCTCTTCTCTGGGCACTTTCCTGCCTCACTCTTAATAACAGACATTAACGTTCTTGATGTTTGTCATGAATCTTAGAATGAAAGTGATGTTTGTGAAAGATGGCCATGGGGGTTTTCTGCATCTTCCTTTCACAGGAAAATTGGCTCTGTGTTGCTAAAAAAGACCCAGGAAAAGTAACTTCACCCCTAACACCACCAAGTCATTAAAAGTGTCTTTGAAGGGAACAAGTTCTACAGTACTGCAGTGGGGAAAATGAAGAACCTGGGTGTGGACTTCAGGTCCTTCTGGACCCAGCAGAATTTTCAGAAGGACTACTGAGAACACTGGGTGTCATTAGCTTGTCTTATTTCCACAGAGACAAGCATGGCAACCCAATGAATTCCTGTGCACATTGGATCCTAGAGTTTCTGAGAAGCCACTGGTCCATCCTGCTGTGTTCCTTAACTGTATCATACAAGGTGTTCATTCTCCTTATCATGACATTTTCCTTTTATAGCTCTATGTGACAGGGCCACCCTTCAATGTCCTAGCCAGGCATGTGTCCTTCAGTGAACAAGTCAGATCTGGGGCAGGAGGATGTGTGATGGCAAAGAGAAGTATAAATGTTCCATGTGAGAGGGCAGGCCCCTGCTGACACAGACCAGCACCAAGATGTGCCCTGTCATAGGTACCTGACCTAACAAATACCAAACCCAAATCCTATCATACTTGGCAGATTACCAGTGCCTAGGGGACCCCATCTCACAGGCACAGAAGCTTTGGTTCATGTGTACACCTGTCTCTCTGATGGTAGGGTCTCATCGATTCCTGAGGTGCCCTCAGCATCTTTCCAGTTGTCCTGGTGTAAAGCTCTCGGCTTCTTTATAATGTTGCCAATATCTTTAGCAAACACCCCTCTCTGAACTGTACTCTTACACTCCTTTAAATTTAGCTTCATGAGCTCTCAGGGAATAGACAGTGTGTGAGTGTGAGTGTGAGTGTGAGTGTGAGTGTGAGTGTGTGTGTGTGTGTGTGTGCATGTGCAAGAGACTATGTGTGTGAGAATGTTTGTGTATGTACATATACAAGAAAGAATTGTGTGATTGTGTGTGTGTGTGTGTGTGTGTGTGTGTGAGAGAGAGAGAGAGAGAGAGAGAGAGAGAGAGAGAGAGAGAGAGACACTGTGGAAGTTTGTGTGTGCATGCTTTCAGGATGTATTACACTAGGAGTACCCTCTAGTCAACCTCCTATGAGAATTTTCAGGCCCATCCAAACTTTGCCATCACTGGTCAAGTCTCTATCACAATGTCCATTAAGCTCCATTTAGAACATTCTCCAGATTCTCAAGCAGTCAGCATCTCCACACTTCTCCAAATGCTTCCCACAAACACATTGTAAAGGCATCTGAACCATGTACTATCAGGGACACTCCAGTATTAGCTCCATTGCTCCACATTAGATTTCCATTGTTGGAACAAAATACCTGAGTTAATCAAGTGATGAGGAAAAGAAGTTTTATCTCAGCTCACAGTTTCAGAGTTCTCAGCCCATGGGTGGCTGTTTCCAATGGGTTTGGCCTATGGTGAAGCAGACTATCCTAGCAGGAAGTGTCTGGTAAAACAAACTGTCCGCTTAACAGTAGCCAGACCAAAGAAAGAAAGAACTGTTTTTATCAAAGTGTCTCCTTCATGTCACTGAGTCCAGAGTCCATACATGAACTAAAGCCCTTCCTGAGGTCAGGCTCTCCACATCCAGTTAACTTCCAAAGGCCCTACTTCTGCTGACTTCTGTGTGGAGGATGGGAAGCCCTCAAAATAGGAACTTCTGTAGGATTTGTAAGGCATACAAACCTAATCCCAATCATTCTAAGGCTGTGATAGGAGAACTGTAAGTTTGAGACCAACATGAGCTACACAGTGTGATCCCATGTCAATAAAAAATAAAATAAAATCTTAATAACTGGCATGCAAAGTGCTTACACCAGCAGGGCTGACATTTTGTCAGCTGGCACATTGTCATCAATATCACTACCATCCCCACAGGGAAATGAGGTGAGTGTGCTTAGGGGGAATGGTAGTGCCTGCTGCAGACATGATGCTCTCACTATCTCCAATACAACGTATTCTGAGCACTTGCATTCCACACACAAACACTAGAATGCCTGACATGTGACTGACTTAATGACACTTGTTTCTAGGTAGACAGAGACACAGAGGTGGGCAAACAACAGGCATGGATTGCTGAAAGGTCACACAGCAGGCAAAATGCAGACAAGCCAGGGAGTGAACGTGGGGCAGAGAGAGTTCCTCATTCTGGGCTCTCTGTTCCTGCAGGTCTTCTGGAATCTTCTCAGAGCAGGAGGGAGAACTGGGGTGTCCTGGCCTCAATCCCACTGTCTGGTACCTGCCCAGAGCTGCTTTCTCAGTTGTCACTCTTAGTGTCTCTGACACAGAAAGGTCCTCTGCAGGATCTCAAAAGAGGAAAGTCAACACCAACCCATCAATGACATCTTTGACCTACAATCTGACCTGCCTGCAAAGTACGCTAGGGCAATGGTGGCACAAACCTTGTGGATGTAACCAACCGATGTCTGGTTTGACATAAGGCCCACTTCATGAGATGGAACCCACACTGAACACTGCTTGTGTGACCAAGAATCAGAGACCAGATAGCCCACAGGGTAAAACTGAATACCACTGGTCTTTAAAAAAAAAAAAAAGTAACAATAAAATGACTCCTAATGATGTTCTGCTATACCTATAGATGGGTGCATTATTCAACCACAATCAGAGAGGCTTCCTCCTGCAGCAGATGGGAACAAACACAGAGACCCACAGTCAGACCTTACACAGAAAGAGAGATCTTGGAACCATATCTCTGAGTGGGATATCTCCATCAAATCTCTCCCCTCGGGGAGAGATTTTCAGAAGAGGAGGCAGGGGTGGTAGAGACAGAGGGACGGAGGACACCAGGAGAACCAGATCCTCTAACACAAATGAGCAAAGTTCCTATGACCTCAGAGACTGAAGCAGCATGCACAGGGCTGCACCAGTCCTCTGCATATACACTACAGCTTTCCATTCCAGACTTCTATGGGACTCCTGAATGTGATGTGTGGGACTCTGATTCTTGGGCCTTCTCTTGGTGCTCTTTACTTTTCTGTTGGGTTGCCTTGTCCAACTCCAATAGGATAGTCTTTATCATCTTATATTTTGTTTTGCTGTTATCTCTTAGATGCCTGTGCTTTTCTAATGAGAGGCAGGAAGGAGGTGAGGAGGAACTGGGAGGAATACAGGGAGGGAAAAAGGTATTCAGCTTCTATTGTATAAGAAAAGCATCTATGTTTAATATGGGGGGGGGGGGTTCTTGCTGATGTGGTGGCACCACCTTTAATCCTGCACCAGAGGCAGAGGTAGATGATCTCTGTATATGCATGGAGAGTTCCAGGCCAGCCAGAGCTACACAGTGAGACCCTGTCTCAAAAATAAATATTTTTTTTAAAGGAATGTATTTATTTGTTGGTTTGTTTATTATGTATACAGCGTTTCACCTGCATGTATGCCTGCAGGCCAGAAGAGGGCACCAGATCTCATTATAGATGGTTGTGAGCCACCATGTGGTTGCTGGGAATTGAACTCAGGACCTCTGGAAGAGCAACTGTGGAGTCCATAATACCTCAAAAGCATTAGCCACCTACACCTGCTTCTTCTGCTACATGACCCTTGTTCCATATTCTTTGCAGTTATAAAAAGAACAGTTGACTAAAAATTAAGACCCCAGCTGTGTTAAGATAACCACAGACTTTGTAAACATGCTTTTACGAATCCTATTAAACGTGTGCAAACACCTTGCTACTGCAAATCTCACTACTAGTTGTAAAATGTTATCACAAGTCATAAATTCCCATAATGTACCGTCACCCAAGACTTAACTTCAAATTGTAAAAATTCTTTCTTATATCACTCCTAACCTCCCTACTTGTGGCTTTTGCTTTAAAAGGGGGCTACTCCCTCTGTTCAGGGTCAGTGTCAGGATCTGATCTGCCAGTGGCCCTAACTAGTTAGAAGTTCTGGTGTGCCATGGTGGTGGAATAAAGTTGCCTCTGCTCATCTAACTTTGGTGGCCTCATTCTCAATATTTGTGTGACTCCCAGACCAACACAGCCAGTGCTGTTAACCAATGAGCCATCTCTCCAATACTAATGAACACATAATTTTAAATTAAATAAGTTAAAAATACCTTCTTTCTTCTGGACTTAAACAAGCAAACAAAAACCTCAGAAGTCACCTCCTAAAGGAAAAATGGGTCCCTGCTATCCACGGTGCTGTACTTGAGACTCCAGCGGGTCATTTCTGGTGTAGCTCACTGATCACGCTTTTCTATCCATGTCCTGCACTATTTACACTGCATTCTCATTGGTTCTAGATTCCCAGTGGTCTCCTCCATCAGGCTCCACTGCCAGCCTTTGTAAATAAAGTTTATTGGCGCAGAGTCATTCTTGCTTATTTATACATTGTCTGTGGCTGTTTTCACAGCCCACAAAACCTAAAATAAAACCTAAATATCCCCCATGGAAAAGATTTGTCACTAATTGTCTTCTGTGGTTCCTTAAAGGGATTTTGAGATCTTAGCTCAGTGTTTGACATGCAATCAGCACTCAGTAAAGGTTCATTCAATTATCTGGAAAGACATAGATATGCAGTTTTAAGAATAAAAGAGAGAAGAACCAGAAAGATGACTCAGTCAGTAAAGCATCTTCTGTATAAATGTGAGGACCTGAGTTTGCATCCCCAGCACCCATGAAGAAACCTGGGCATGGAAACATTGCTGTGCACTGGGAGTGCCAAGATAGCAGCTTCCTGAAGCTCGTTGGCCAGTCAGCCTAGCCAAATCAGTGAGTTCCAGGTCCAGTGAAAAAGTGTCTCAAAAATGAAAAGTAGAGAGTGATCAAGGAAACACAACCAATGTCTGTTTTCCAGTGGCTTGTGCAGCAGGAACTTTAATGACTGAGACATCCCCTCAGCCCCAGTTACAGTTACTAGTAAAGCAATAAACTTGCCCTGGGTTTCTGTTATCTCTCCTTGGAGTAAAGAGTATAGATCAGTAACCCTGAAATGTTCTTTTTATTGGGGAATCTATTCCAGCTTGTTCAGAAACAGCACTGTTTGTTTAGTTAATACTCCCTTAAAATGTGCTAGATGTGACATATCTCTACCCATTATGACCCTAAAAAGTGGAATTCGCACCAGTGTGAAGAATAGGAAAGTGAAGTTCTGGTTTTGGTTTGGTTTGAGACCCAAAGTCTCTTTATAGCCCACACTTGAACTTACCATTCTTCTGCCTCAGCCTTGCAAATTCTGGGAACCAGGCATTAACCAACACGTCTGGCCTGCGGCTCTGAACTTGAGTGACACTGCTAAGGTCATATAGCAAATTCCACAGTGCTTGGTTTGAAGAGGAAACATAACTTTCATTGTTCTTAATTCCACTTAATTCTTTCCTCTGTAATTTTTCCTTCTTTCTTTGTAGTGTACTTATAGATGTGTCCTCTTATAGAAGTAGCCAACACTGAATTAAAATGTAATTCTAAATTTAGGTGTTAACAACATGGGAAAGATCCCTGATTTTGCAGTTGGTTCTAGGTAAATGCTACATTCTTTAAAGTCATCCAGAAATACTAGAACTGGCAGTAAGCCATGTAACTGATAACAGTGGCTAAGTACTTGCTGTGGAATGTCTTTCTGTACGCTGTGAATGTGTTGCTCTGACTGATTGATAAATAAAATGCTGATTGGCCAGTAGCCAGGCAGGAAGTATAGTATAGGCGAGACAAGAGAGAGGAGAATTCTGGGAAAAGGAAGGCTAAGTCAGGAGACACTGCCAGCTGCCACCACCATGAGAAGTAAGATGTAAAGATACCAGTAAGCCATGAGCCATGTGGCAAAGTATAAGTTTATAGAAATGGGTTAATTTAAGATATAAGAACTAGATAGCAAGAAGCTTGTCATGGCAATACAGTTTATAAGTAATATGAGACTCTGTGTGTTTACTTGGGTCTGAGCAGCTGCAGGAGCTGGGTGGACACAGGAAAACTCCAGTTACAAATGGCTGAAGTCAAGATAACTTTAAAATATACATATTGGTTTAACTCATCTGCCTTTACAATCAAATGTCTCTCTGCAAGTAAAAATATCAAAGACAACACAATCCAGATTCTCTGTGTAATATCCATCTTTATATGGCTTATTTTTGTATTATCTTTACTGTCTCTTTAAAGAATTTATTTTTTAAAACTATTTCTTTATATAACTGCATATATTCACTTTTCTCTCTCTTCCAAGCCTACATACATTTTTATACACATTGTGAACCCTTCCATCTGAATCTGTCTTATTGTGAACCTCTTGCTTTAAACTGCAGCATTACTAAGATGGAAATGCCAGCTATGGCTGCTGGCTCTGCCCACCCTAGCTTTCCAACATGGTGGAGCTACGTTTACTGCCAGCTTTGGAGGAACCATGCTCACCTCCAAACTCTGAAAGGCAGTGAGTTGATGCCTCTATCAAAGCAGTGTGTAGCCCAGAAACCTTTTTGGTTTTTAACTAGCAAAAACTATATCCACCACACAGCATAGTGTGCAGCTTGGAGACACCACTGTGTAATGTGTCATAGGTCAAGCCTGCATGCCATAAACCCACCATAGATTAGCTCAAGCCCACAGACTGAGGCTAACTTGAGAGAGACAACTAGGAAGGTGTTTTTAGCTCCATTTTAGACTCCTCTTTCTCAGGCTTTAGGTGGAAACTCTTGCCCCATGTTGAAGACTAGATAGTTATAATTTTCTTAGTTATGATAAAAAATAAGCTAGATATGAAACCTTATACTCATAAATATAGGATAGATAGGATATCTTCTTTAATTTTGCCAAATACAAATAGATTAGATATTACAAATAGACTAGATATTGTAACTGTAATTCTTGCTTGATGGTAGTTTTGTTATATGTAATTTTGCTGTGTTAAAGTTGAAACCTTCCTCTCTGAAAAAAAGAAAAGGAGAAGTGCTGGGGATGTCTTTCTGTATGCTGTGAATGTGTTGCTCTCATTGATTGATAAATAAAATGCTGATTGGCCAGTAGCCAGGCAGGAAGTATAGTATAGGTGGGACAAGAGAGAGGAGAATTCTGGGAAGAGGAAAGTTGAGTCAGGAGATGCTGCCAGCTGCCACCACCATGAGAAGTAAGATGTAAAGATACCAGTAAGCCATGAGCCACATGGCAAGGTGTAGATTTATAGAAATTGGTTAATTTAAGATATAAGAACTAGATAGCAAGAAGCTTATCATGGCAATACAATTTATAAGTAATATAATAAGTCTCTGTGTGTTTACTTGGGTCTGAGCGGCTGCAGGAGCTGGGTGGACACACACATCCCAGCACTCAGGAGGCAGAGCCAGGTGGATTTCTGTGAGTTCGAGGCCAGCCTGGTCTAAGAGCAAGATCCAAGACAGGCTCCAAAACTACATGGAGAAACCCTGTCTCAAAAAAAAAGAAGAAGAAGAAGAAGAAGAAGCTGAAGCAAGAGGTTCATGAATTCAAAGTCAGTCTAGAAAACATAGCAAAATGTCATGTCAAAACAATAAGAAAAAACATTTAGAGAAATGAGATTAAGTCCTTGTGTCAGTACAAATGTCAAGGAATTCACAGTATCAATATATCTTATTACCAGTAATGTTAAATTTCATTATTTGATTAAGGTTGTTTTTATTGGTTATCTACAGTATAAAGGTTCTATATTTTCTTTTGGAGAAAATAAAAATAAGAAATTATGGGCTATAAAAATTTACACTGAATCTTCCCACAGTTAGGCACCTTCAAAAAATGTTTGCATCTACAAAATTATTGTGACAGTGACAAAGTGACAACTTTCCATCTGTATTATTACATGTAATACTACAATGGAGAATTAATTAGCCATTATTCCAAATAATATTGCCCACTTGTTTGATTATAACTTTAAATCCCTAGGATCTTATGGGTATTGAATTTTAGTCTGTGGATCCCTATATCACACCACACAGAAACAAACTCAAAGTTCACACACCTAAGTACAAGAGCTGTAACTGTAAAACCTTGAGAAGAAAATCACATGCTTGGCTTGGTAAGATATGATGCCAAAATAAAAATCTATAAAAAAACACTAACAAATAGGTGTCATTTGAATTTCAAATTTTTGTGCTTCAAGACATCCCTAAGAAAATAGAGACTAGGAGAAATATTTACAAATTACATAGCTGATAAAGGACTTTATTTAGAATACTAAAGTCCACAAACTCAGTAAGACATAAGGTGCAAATTAAAAATAGCCAACAATTTCCATTTGCTTGATGTAGATTTTTCCACTGTTAGTCTTCCTAAGACATTTTTGCTATAAATGAGCCTTCAGCACATTGAGTCATTGGAATATTAGTTATAATACGTTCAATTTATACTTGTATCTACTCTTAGAACTTTTTATAGCAAGCAATGTTTTGCTCTTGCTTTATAGCAATGTAGTCCTCTTCACTCCAAAGCAGGGCAAATTTCCCTGAGCACTAAGTATCCCTGCAGGATCTAGCTGCTTGAAAACATTCTTATAGTGACAGCATTTCCTAGAGATAGTCAGGGTCAACTCAGTTTCTTGAGATAACTGTACATGTTAGTGTTTTGTGTATTTATTGTTTGGGGGTTTTTTGTTTGTTTTGTTTTGATCAACACAGCACCATCTAGAGTAATCTGAAAAGAGACCAATTTAGAAAATGCCCCCCATCAGAATGGCCTATAGGTAAGCCTGTGAGGCACTTTCTTGACTGAAGATTGATGTGGAAGGGCCCAGCTCACTGTGGTCCTGGTCTGTATAAGAAGGTAAACTGAGCAAGCCAGGAAGAACACAACAGTAAGCAGAGCTCTGCTTGAGTTCTTACCTTGGCTTCCCTCAGTGATTGACTGTGAGCTGAAAGTATAAGCCAAATAAAGCCTTTCTTCCCCAAGATGATTTTGGTGTTGGTCTTCATCATAGCAATGGAAAGCAAACTAACACAATACCCAGAGTATGGATTAATTTTTTTAAATATATATAATTTTTATTTTATGTTCATTGGTGTACTGTGAGGGTGTCAAAAGGCCTGGAACTGGAGTTATAGACAGGTGTGAGCTGCTATGTGGGTGCTGGGAATTGAGCTTGGGTCCTCGGATGAGCAGCCAGTCCTCCTAACTGCTGAGCCATCTCTCCAGCCCCGGTGAATTCTTTATAAGGGCTTGCTTCCCAGTGAAGTGTACTATACTGCACCAAATCAAGAGCAAAACACTGCTTGCCATGAAAGGTTCTAAAGAATAGTTGGTGCCTGGCTTGGTCATGTGACAAAACTGGTTGCCTCCCTGACCTTCATCTGGCTCCATCATATTCTTTCATAAGAACCCAGATAACTCCTATGTTCCTAGGCTTTCTCCTTTTTTTTTTTTTATTATATTTGTGTTTTAATTTTAATTTTACATATCAGCCATGGATTCCCCTGTCCTCCCCCCTCCCGCCCCCGCCCCACTTTCCCCCCAGCCCCTCCCCTCCATTCCCATCTCCTCCAGGGCCAACATTCCCCTGGGGATTCAGCTCAACCTGGTGGATTCAGTACAGGAAGGTGCAGTCCCCTCCTTCCAGGCTGAGCAAAGTGTCCCTGTGTAAGCCCAAGGTTCCAAACAGCCAGCTCATGAACTAAGGATAGGTCCAGGTCCCACAGCCTGGATGCCTCTCAAACAGTTCAAGCTATTCAATTGGCTCACTTATCCAGAGGGCCTGATCCAGTTGGAGGCTCCACAGCTTTTGGTTCATAATTCAAGTGCTTCCATTCGTTTGGCTATTTGTCCCTGTACTTTTTCCAATCTTGGTCTCAATGATTCACACTCTTACAGTCCCTCCTCTTTCTCAACAATTGGACTCCTGGCCGAGGATCTCTGCATCCACTTCCATCAGTTAATGGATGAGAGTTCCAGCACGACCGTTAGGGTGTTTGGCCATCTGATCACCAGACTAGGTCAGATCAGGCTTTCTATCGACAATTGCCAGTAGTCTCCTTCTTTCAAGTACAACTAGGCTTCCAGCCTATTTGGGTGCTTCCAAACTTCAATAATGTCCTTTCTTTCTCTTAACTAATCCTCTCTAGATAAATTTACAAAAGGAGATACACACAGAAGTGTGGTTTACTCATATCCTAGAGGCTTTTCAACCCAATCAAGATTAACCATCACTCATTTTCTTAAAGTTTTCTAAAGGCATGTGATATTGAGCACTTTTCACTTACTTGACATCACTATATCATTTTTGGTGAACTCTAACCTAATATTTTAACTAGTTTGTTATCATATTGTTGAATTTTAAGACTTCTTTTGTATATTTTGGATAGAAACCCTTTGCGGATATGATTTACAAATACTTCTCCCATTTGTGGGAAAATATAATTTTAATTCTAAGTGGTTTTCATAAAGTTTTTTTTTTTTAATTTTAGTAAAGTGCAGCTTCCCAAGTTTTAGTTTAACAGGTCATGTTTTAATGTTGTAGCTACACAGTCATTAAAGTCAGTATCTGCCCTCCAAATATGTTTGGTTTTTGTTGCTGTTTTGGTTTTGTATTCTGAAGCTATTCTGAGTATTTTTCCTTTCCACAAAAACTTACAGTCAGTTGTCAGGATCTCAAAAGTAACTAACTTGGATTTTTATTGAGATGGGGTTAGACATACAGATCAAATAAAGGCATGATTTCTTATTTATGAATGTTTTTCTATTTACTTAGATTATTTTTGTTTCTTTTATCAGATGTTTGTGCTTTGCTCACATGCCTATTTCACATACTTTTTTAAACTTACGTCTTAGTTATTTTTTCTGTTTTTCTGATAAAATACCTTAACAAAAGCAACTTAAGGGATAGAGGGTTAATTGGCTCAGTATAAAGTCCATCATTGCAGAAGAGTCACAGCAGCAGGAATGTGAAGCAGCTGGTCACATCATATTTACAGTCAAGACACAGAGAATAATGGATATTTATGCTTAGATCACATTCTCCTTACAACATGATATATCAGTCAGGTACCACATACCTTGGATAGGTTTTCTCACCTTAATTCACCTAACCAGCAAAATTCCCTATGTTTTCCCAGGGGCCTATCTCCCAGGTGATTCTAGATCTTATCAAGTTTACAAAGGAGATTAGCTACCACATTTAAAACCCTTATCAATCTGGCATTCAGTTACATCACTTAAAGTCATAACCTTAGCCAGTGTGGTGACCTACTTTAATCCCAGGACTCAGGAGGCAGAGACAGGTGGATCTCTGTGATTTGAGGCTAGGTCCACATGTGAGTTCCAGGACAGCCAGAGAGATATACATAGTAAGACTCTGATTCCTCTCCCACCCCCACACACCTGTGGTGATATTTTGTGTTTTAACAAATAAAGCTTGCCTAGGGATCAGAGGAAAAAGCCAGCCACTATATTAAACACAGAAATCAGACAGTGGTAGCACAGGCCTTTAATCCTAGCATTTGGAAGGCAGAGATTCATCCGCATCTCTGTGAGTTCAAGGCCACACTGGGAATAGAGCCAGGTGTGGTGGCACATGTCTTTAATCCCGGCCCGTAGTTAACCACAGAGGTCTATACAGACAAACAGGGAGTGATAGAGCTGGGCAGAAAGAGGAAGTAATGTAGCTGGTCAGAGAGAGGAAGTAAGATGGCAGGTCACAGAAAGGTATACAGGCATGAGTATACAGGAAGTAGCTCTCTCTTGGGCTGAGAATTTCCTAGCAGTAAGAACTTGTGGCTGTGGCTTGTTCTGTTCCTCTGATCTTTTAGCTTTCACCCCAATATCCAGCTCTGGGTTTTCTACTAACAAGACTGTTTAGCAATTTGCACCACACACACATTTTCAATCCTAGTTTCCAAAATCTTGGGTTCATTTCAAAATGCAAACTATAGGCAAACTCTGAAAGTCCCCCAAATTTTAACAATTCCGATTATCTAAAAGTCCAAAGTCCCTATCTCATCTAAAACTCAAAGTAATCTCTGAACTGTGAGCTCCTATAAAGCAAAGAACACACAGTGGCACAGAGTAAACATTCCTATTCCAAAACAAAGAATCAGGACACAGCAAGGAATGACCAGACCAGAATGCAGCAAGGCAAACACCAAATCCTGAAGTCTATGTCCTTCATCAGGGGTTTGTGATGAAACTGATTAGGCTCCAAAGGGCTCAGATAGCTCTGCTTCTCCAACTCCACCACATACAGGACACACAGCCTTTCTTTTGTTGGCTGTTCTCTACTACAGCTTTCCTCTATAAATGGTTCATGATCCCACATCTCCCAACATCCACGGGGGTGGGGGCGGGAGTGGGGATGGGGGTGGGGATGTTCCTCTATTGCAATTTAGCTTCACTTTCACAAAACAGCTTCTCAGAATCTTCTTTCAGGAACTCCGATTCTACCACACATTGGTCTCAGTTCCTCTGAAACCATGGAGAAAGACTTCATGTCCCCCACAATCTTGCATCATCCATGCATACTGTGGTGCTATCAAAGAGAAATGCCCCCCATGAGCTCATGTATTTGAATACATGGTCCCCAGGTGGTAGTACTGTTTGGGGGAGGTTCAGGAGGCATGGCTTTGCTAGAAGTATGTCACTGGGGAGGGCTTTAAGAGTATGTAACCTGGCCACTTGGACCATCCACACTGTCAGTTTCTGTATGTTGATCCTGAGGAAACAGTCTCCTTGGTTGGTATTTGGTTTCTAGAAGCAAATGGGTTTGGATCTTCACAAGATGGGAGTGGCCAGTGGATAGGATTTTGCCCTCAAAGTATCTCTTATTGGGTCTGTGCAGTACAGATTTGTCTTCAGAGTTGTGCTGGCTCATTTTGTCAACTTGACACAAGGTATAGTCATCAGAGAGGAAGAAGCCTCAATTAAGAAAATGCCTCCATAAGATCAGGCTGTATGCAATTTTGTAAGGACATTTTTCTTAGTGATTGATGCGGGAGGACCCAGCCTATTGTGGGTGGTGCCACCTCTAGGCTGTTAGTCCTGGGTTCTATAAGAAAGCAGGACAAGCTATGGGGAGCAAGGCAAAAAGCAACAACCCTCCATGGCCTCTGTGAACGGGGTTTCCACCATACACACTTCTCTCAGCTTTCTTGACTTCCAAACTCTCTCAAGAACAGCCCATTAAGCTCTTCTTCCAGCATACTTGGGCTTTTCAGGTCAAAATTCCAAACTCTTCCACATTTCTCCCACAAACCAGTGTCAAAGGTCTAAGAATCACATGGTCATGTCACAGTAATGGCCCTCTCCCAGTACTAATCTGTTTTTTTTTTTCCACCTTTTATGAAAAATACCCTGAAAAAAGCAACATAACAGAGATTTTTTTTTAAGGGAAGATGGCTTTATTGCTAATCAGCATTTAAGAAGGAATACGGTTCATGAAGGTAGTATGGCATGGCTGGAGCAGGGGGCTGCTGGGTAGCTACGTCACATCTGTGATCCAGAAGCAGGGGGACATGAATGCTGGTGCTCTGCTCATTATCTCTTGTTCCTTTTTTATTCAGTCTGTGATCCTAGTTCATGGGATGGTGCCACCTACATTCACCGTGGCCCTTCCCTCCTTATGGCATATGCCCAGAGCTGTACCTCCAAAGATACTCTAAATGTAGTCAGGTTGACAAGGTGGGCCATCAAAGGACCAAGTCTATAATGGAACAAAAGCCTTTAGGGAGAAAAGTTCACACAGAAACCATACCAGAATGTATGCAGCACACTGTTGAAGGGGTCCATCTCCTAGTCTTCACCTTCCTCAGTGTTCAGTCAAGCCTCTGAAGGCAGTGAGCCTCAGCTGCCCTCAGCATGGTGAGGCACTTGGCTTCCAGTCATTGAGCAGTGAGCTATACAATTCTGTGTGTACAAAACCCTGTGTTCATGCTTATTTTATCCTGACCAATTAAACTCTTTTTTCTTTTAAAGTTGCTTTTATTTTTTTGAATGCCAAATGCCGATTATTGAAGGAGGGAGGAGGTCTTAAATACAGGCTTACAGCACAATAGAACCCCAGAGGGCAGAAGTTCGCTTCCCGATGTTTTACAATCTTGTATCTAAGCTTTTAACGCCCACTTTGCAGAATACACAGACAAGGAAACCCCCTTAAGCATTCAGGAGGGTGGAATCTCACAGGGAATTAGTGTAGGGAGGATACCAAGGTCAAGGTCAGCAAGCAAGGCAACAGGTACCCAAAACGGGGGCCAGGGCCCTGTAGGTCCCCCTCTTTTACTAAAAAATGAGCTTCTGACTTAGGTTGTGTGGGACGTCAGCAGGTCACCTTACCCGCCATGGAGACACCTGTCCAGGCCACACAGGTGCTCTGTCTTAGGTTGGTGAGCGCCCCCCAGGCATTACCTGTTAGAGAATTTGTCTCACAGTTTAAGAAAGTCCATCACTGTGGGAAGTCACAGCAGCAGGAGCTTCAGGAAGCCGTTTAAACTACATCCAGTCAAGAAATAGAGATGAATGCTTATGCTTAGCATATTGCCTCCTTTTTTTCTTACATTTATTTATTTCTGTATTAGGGAGCATACATGTGACATGACATGACACACTAAGGTCAGGGGATAGCTTTTAGAAGTTAGTTCCCTCTTTCCACCACGTGGGATCCAGGGATCAAATTCAGGTCCTCAGCTTTGACAGCCAGCACTTTTAGCCACTGATCCAACTCATTGGCCTTCATTCCCTCCTTTTTGTACAGTATCGGATTCCATCTAAAGCAATGATCCTGCTCACAGTGGTTCCTCAAGTAATCTAATCAAAATACTCCTCACAGCAATACATACCATAGGTGATTCTGGATCTCCAGGCCATTGAAATTAACCATCACATTACATATTTTATTTCCCTTTTGGATTGCTAATATACAATTCTCAATTTTAAAATTCTAAGTGTTCACTGATGTTATACAGGAAATTAAACTGTGGACATTAGGGAATTGTGTGCCTTACAACCTTATTATAAATGAATTTTTGTTCCAAGAGTTTTTTTTTCTTGGTTCCTTAGGATTTTTTTTCTTATTGCATTAAGTATGATGCTGAATAAGGATTATAAGAGGACACACTTGCCTTGCTTTGGATATTAGAGAAAACATCCACATTCTCCCCATTAATTATATAGCATTTTGTGGATTTTTTTTTCTCAAGTCTCAGAAGATACCTTACTGAGAAATCTGTGGGTTCCTGGAGGCTAGAAGGTGTCAGATCCCTGGATATAGATTTATAGATGGCTGTGAGCTACCTAGCATAGACTGGGAACTGAACTTCAATCCCCTAGAAGAGTAGGAAGCATTCTTAATCATTAAACCATCTCTCTAGCCCCCCCTCAATTATAATTTTCTCTTAAATTTTATCACAGATAGACACTGGATCTTGGCAAAGTAATTTTCTGTATTTCTTTGTGTGATTGTGAGACTTTTCTGTCTCACTTTTGGGGTGTCTAGCTGGGCAGGTTTGGTCCAAGTTTTTGTTCTCATTAATAAGAAGTTATAAACAGACATACAAAGTAAGCAAGTAAAAGTTTTATTCATAGAGAAAGTCATTAAAAAAGCAAAACCAGATACATTGGGAGCAATGTCAGCAATTACCTTGTAAGGTACCTGCAAACGGCAATCGACATTATTTTTTTAGCTCAGAGTTGATGATGAGAGAAATCATTTGATCAGTTCTACCTTTTATGATAATCACAGAACCATGCCTTGGGGACATGCATATTATTCACTTGCAACTTGACGTGCAATTGGAGTCAATTTCCCTTACCAATTGACTCTCACCAGTGGAGGATCACAGAACTGGTTAGGCAGCAGCTTTAAACACTGCACATGTTCAGGTCTTTTGTGGCTGGCAAGCATGCATGGACTGACCTCTAAAATTCTTGAGCCCAAGCAAATATTTCAAATTACTTTTCTCAGACACTTTGCCAATGATTAATGCATAATCAGAAAACTAAGCAAAGTAATGGAGTAAGAAATCTTAATGCAGAAGCACATCAAATAAAACATAATAGTCAACAGTATTTATTACCTGGGGCTTAATTTCTAACCAGATAAATTGTGGTACACTAAAACAAATTTTTATTTGTAAATTACACTACCATTATTATTTATGGGGAAAATATTCCCAACCCAAAAATATTGGTATTCATAACCTCAAATACTCTGATATTCAAAAAGTTCATATTTCAGATTATAGAATAAGAACCATCCAGTCTATGAAAATATTCCAAAGCAAAAAATACTCCACATTTCTCAATCCCTACCACTACAAAACCTCCAACTTTCAAATCTGAAATATACCTGGTCTCAATTCTCAATGTTTCAAATACAGGATACCCAGTCTATATCCTGAGTCAATGAAATAGCAATCAATCAATCTCTCTCTCTCTCTCTCTCTCTCTCTCTCTCTCTCTCTCTCTCTCTCTCTCTCACACACACACACACACACACACACACACACACACACACACACTTTTTTGTTGTTTTTTGGTTTCTGAGACAGGGTTTCTCTGTGTAGCTGTGTCTGTCCTGGAACTTGCGTTGTAGACCACCACCTGGCTGAAGTAACAAATTCTAAATTTTAATAGATTTTAGTGATTTTTCTTAAATCATGGAAACACAAGAAGACATTGTTCTCAGCACTTAATACATTTTCTACATTACTTAAAAGCACAAAAAGTTTTAAGGCACTAAGTTTAGATAGGTTGTATATAGAAACTAGTGTAATTTTCTATTTTTATCTTGCTATCTAAAGGTTTGTTAACGAATTAAGGAAGTGAAGTCAACTTGCTAGATAAATGACCTGGTTGTTGGTTGTCTTTATCTACTCTTATAATTTACAACAAAGGATTTAAACAACAGTACCTCTTCCTCTAAAGAAGTGCTGTATCTTCACTGCCAGAATTATCACTGCAGATAACTTCAAATCATTCATTAAGTAGTTACTCACTCCACCAATGTCACATTTAGAAAGGTATTTTACTCATAATCTCTTCCTAAAAAGAACACATATTCTGTAAAATACAAGTGCTGAGTGGAGTGGGGTGGGAAGCTAAGAGAGGGGAATGGGGCTGAAGACATGGCTCAGAGGTTAGGAGTAGAGGTTGCTCTTCCAGAGGATCTGGGTTCTATTTCCAGTACCCAAGTAATGGCTCTTCTGGCCTCCACAAGCACACAAATGGTATATAGACACGCATGCAGGCAAATACCCATAAGTATAAAAATAAACTCACCTAAATAAATAAAATAAAAAATCCCAAGTGCTGAGCATGGTGGTGGACACTTGGGAGTCAAGGCAAGAGAACTGACTAGCCTGGACCCATACTCTGCATTAAAAAAAAAAAAAAAGTAATGAAAGAGAAACCATGATGAAGGGAGATATCATGGGGATAGAGAGAAACCCAGTGCTAGGGAACTTGCCAGGAATCTCCAAGGATGACCCCAGCTTAGACTACTAGAAATAATGGAGAGAGTGCCTGAACTAAACTGGCTTGCCCCAGCAAGCAGATCGGTGAATAACCCTGTCATCACAGAGCTTTTCTCCAATGCCTGATGGAGGCAGATGCAGAGATCCACAGTCAAATAGCAGGCAGAGCTCCAGGAGTCCAGTCGGAAAGAGAAGAGGGATTCTATGAGCAAGTGCATCGGGATCATGATGGGGAAACCTATAGAGACGACCACACCAAACTAGTGGGAACTCATGAAAGTTGGATCAGTGGTTGTGAAGCATGCTTGGGACTGGACTAGGTCCTTTGCATGGTGAGACAATTGTGTAGCTTGATCTGCTTGGGGAGCTCCTGGCAGTAGAATAAGAATCCATCCCTGGTGCATGAGGGGGGGTTTGGAGCCCACTACCTATAATGGGACACCTCGTGCAGCCTTGAGGTAGGGAGAAGGCTTGGGCTTACCTCTACAGGATGTGCCTCCCCCTAGGAGGCCTTGCCTCCTAGTTGGGGAGAATGAGGGGTTAGTTGGTGGGGTAAGGCTAGGGGAAGGGAGGGAAGAGGGGGAATCTCTTGATTGGTGTGTAAAATGAAAAAAAAAAATCTTAATAAGAAAAATGAAAAAAAAATTTATAAACTGTAATATACAATATACATTTTGAACATGTATAATGGCAGTACAAGTCATTTCACAAAACAAAGAAGACGGACAGCCAGGGTATGATGGTGAAGGCTTATAAATTCATCAGTACTCAGTAAGCCCAATACCAGCTGGGATACATGAGATCCTATTTCTAAACAAAAAAGAAGATGGACTCTGCCTTGGATTTGCAAATAATATCCTTTATTTAAATAGCCCTGTTTTCTCTGTCCATGGACGACAAGAACATCATTTCACTGATGGAAGGCTTCTAATCTTATTCGTGCTGGATCTTCTGGATGTCTCAAAGCAATTCCATAACGCAGAAGCAGCTCAATATATGGTGGCCAAAAGGAATCACTAATTTTAACATATGGATCATGTGGAACATCAAACATTCTATTTATAAGCATCTAAGGAAAAAATTATTACAAATGAGCTTTTTGTAGGAAAAAGTCTACATACTTTCATAAAACAATAAGGTAACCTTCCAAAGAACACTGACTATCTTTTCTCCTTGAACTGCTATTCATAAACATTACTTTTATGTACTTAAACAATATCCAATTTTAAAGACTACGTTATTGGATGGAGTATGTATTAAAATGAGAACATTTCCTAAAACCCACCTAAAAATATTTACAACTTTCCTACTGCTCTTAGTAGAACTCCCTTAGGATAAGGGCAAGAGTATTTAAAAAATTGAAATTTATATAGATGAAGTATAGAAAACTTAGCTAGCTATGTAAGGGCCCTGGGTTTTATCCCTGTTACTGAAGGGAAAAAAATTAAAACTTGAAAATAGCACACAAATTTCAAAAGAAAGCTAGCAAGAGTCTGAATATTTGGAAGGGAAAAGAAATCACCATTTCGGAGATCTACATGAACAACCTGGACGACAGTGGGAGTAATGAAGGGCAAGGTTCCAGGGAAAGAAAGCTTAGGGGAGCAGGAGATCCCAGCTGGATCAAGAACAGAAAGAGAGAACAAGGAATAACAGACCATGATAAATGAAGACCACATGAGAACAGGAAGAAGCAAAGTACTAAGAGGTCCCCAGAAATCCACAATGATACATCCTCTGTAGACTGCTAGCAATGGTCGAGAGAAAGCCTGATCTGACCTAGTCTGGTGATCAGATGGCCAAACACCCTAACAGTTGACCTGGAACTCTCATCCAATAACTGATGGAAGTGGATGCAGAGATCCTCAGCCAGGCCCCAGGTGGAGCTCCAGGTGTCCAACTGTCGAGAAAGAGGAGGGTCTGCAAGTGTGTGAATCGTTGAGACCAAGATTGGAAAAAGCACAGGGACAAATAGCCAAATGAATGGAAGCACATGAATTATGAACCAAAGGCTGTGGAGCCCCCAGCTGGATCAGGCCCTCTGGATAAGTGAGACAATTGAATAGCTTGAACTGTTTGGGAGGCACCCAGGCAGTGGGACCCGGACCTGTCCTTAGCACATGAGCTGGCTGTTTGGAACCTTGGGCTTACACAGGGACACTTTGCTCAGCCTGGAAGGAGGGGACTGGACCTGCCTATACTGAATCCACCAGGTTGAATTGAATCCCCAGGGGAGTCTTGGCCATGGAGGAGATGGGAATGGAGGGGAGAGACTGGGGGGGAAGGTGGGGACAGGGGCAGGAGGGGGGAGGACAGGTGAACCCATGGCTGATGTGTAAAATTTAAACACAAATATAATAAAAAAAAATTAAATTAAATTAAAAAAAAAGAAATCACCATTTCTTTATTCATCTATAGTAAATGAAATGATGTCATTTTCAGGAAAATGAAACTAAGAATATCATGTTAAGTGAAACAAGCCCACCTTAGACAAAAATCCTGTTTCCCTTACATGGAATCTAGTTTTAAATAGGAGTGTGTGTATGTACATGTGAGTAAATATGAGTGGAGTGAAAGCAGAGCAGGGAGAACTATGTGGTGTGGTGATATATTAATTGTACTGAAATGTGATTTTATTTGTATGTCAATAAATAAAGTTTGCCTGGAGATCAGAGGTCACATAGTGAGCCATAAGCAGAAGTCAGGCGGTGGTAGCACACGCCCTTAAACCCGATCACATGTCAGGCAGAGTCTCTGTGTGGTCAAGGACATAGCCAAGCGTGGTGACCCAAGCCTTTAATCCCAGTACCAACCATACAGACCTAGAGATAAGTATAGACAGACAGTGACGAGGAAGTCATGTGGCTGGGTTTAGAGCCAATGAGAAGGCAGAACAGAAAGGCAATAAAAGCAGAGAGAGGTCAGGAAAGAAGAAGCCCTCTCTGGGTAAGCGATGGGGGTGGTAAGATAAGGTAGTTGTGGCTCTCAGCTAGTTCTCTGATCTCTTTGGCTATTACCTCTGTACTTGGCTCTGTGTTTCTTATTTAATAAGGCTGTTTAGAAATTCGTCTACAATATGGGTGAGAAAGAAGCTTGGAGAAGAGGAGAAAACAAGAGAATTAAGGAGGGGAAGAAAGACAAAATAAGGGAGACGATCTGGTGGAAAGGTACAGCAAAAGGGAGAAGTAAGGAAGGAAGATGGTAGTAATTGGGACAAAATGAGCAAGGCACAATGATACATGTGAAAATACCACAATCAAACTTATTATTTTGTTATATCAAAATCTTAATTAAAAAATAAGAGAAAAGAAAACCAAAGTTCTGTCATTACCAGAAAGTTTAGAGAATCTAGCTAATGAGATCTAAGAATCTATGGTCTTCTACAAATCTATTGGCATTTGCAGAGATTTTTCAGGAAAGAATAATATTTAATTATTTGAAAACTAATGTCTCACAAAATATGGTAAAAATACTGAATGTCTTTTATAATTTTGTCTCTTCATCTACCTTCCAGTGATTTAACAATTTATGAAACTAGAACTTAGAAGTCAGAGAGATTAGGGATTCCTTAGATACACATACTTCATGACAAATGATTAATTGCCAGGTCAATTTTAATTAAAGATATTATTATTTTAAGAATCATGAAAAGGCATAATTATACAAATATAAAGTTTTATAAAAGTGACTAAAATTAACCTTTCAAGCTCTAATCTCAATCATACTCATAATTCAATACTTAAATTCATGAAATAAAAATGTTGACTATCGCCGGGCGGTGGTGGCGCACACCTGTAATCCCAGCACTCGGGAGGCAGAGGCAGGTGGATCTCTGTGAGTTCGAGGCCAGCCTGGTCTACAGAGCTAGTCCAGGACAGGCTCCAAAGCTGCAGAGAAACCCTGTCTCAAAAAACCAAAAAAAAAAAAAAAAAAAAAAAATTGTTGACTATCACTAGTTTTCCCATTTCAAGTCCTTCATCCTGGTGAATGAAAAGCTCAGAATCTCCTTTCTTTTAAGTATCATAATAAAGAAATATTTTCATATTTTAGAGTAGTTTATCTTAATACAATTTAAAAGCCTTATGAGCTGGGTATATAACTCAGTGGTATAACACTTGTCTATGGCAAGAAGTTGCATTCCATCCCAACACCACAGAAACCAAACGAAGTGATATTATTTTACATTTCTAATTTTTATGAAATTACAGTAATTAAAATTCTAATAAAAAGGACAGTAGAAATATGTTGAAAATTCACATTTAAAATGAGTATGTTAATTTTTTCACTAAATTGTAGCTTATGCATTATTTATTTTTGTCACTAACAATATGAACTACAGAGAGATATTTGGTTTTCTAAGTTTTATATTGTATCCCATGGGACACCATTAAAATTTATAACCATGTGTTTCAGATGATATTTTCCATTACGTGTAATTTACAATGTTTTATTACATTTGTTTCTCTGTGTGCACATACATATCTGTGTGGTGTGTTTGTGTGTGTGTGTGTGTGTGTGCGCACGCGCATGTATGGACACGCATGTGCTTCACAGTGTGCATGGACAAGTTGGAGGGTAACTTGCATGAGTTGTCCCCTCTCCACACACCACATGGGTCCCAGGGATTGAACTCACCCTGCTGAGCTTTGTTTGTAGTAAGCACATTTAACCACTAAATGATCTCACTGGCCTAACATGACATCTTTTTACTTTAAAAAGGGGAATACATCCAAGAAAATTTACAGTTTCAGCTTAAACTAGTAAAATCAGGAATATCTAAACAAATTCTGATTATATATCAGACAAACATTTCTATCTTGCTTTTCATACCAAGAATATTCACTAGGAAAGATTCTTAGGAAGTAAATCTGGTATTTTGTACCCCACATACGAAGAATGAAACGTGTTTTTTGAAAGCACTCTTCTCAATTTACTATTCCTAGAGCCGAGAGGAGAAGAGAACATCTGCCCCATCCCTAATCCAGAACCTGTCTCCAACTGAGAGCCACTTGGAATGAAAACTTAGTTTTCCCCAAGAGTCACACTGGGGAAACAAACCACTTTTAAGGGTAGTCCCCATGCCCAGAAGTAGATGGCCAAGAAAAAAGAACTCAGTGGCATCTTTGGAGGCTCTTTGTCTCATAATGTTGCGAGAGGGCTTTTTAAAAACCTTACAGCTTTTTTGCACATATAGAATGGCTTCTGGGTTTTTTAATGGAATTCCTTAGGGTGTAAGGTGTGTGTCTCTCACCTGTGTGTTTCCTGTGCTTTTCCCTTGGCCCTTTTTCTTCTGGTTAGTTTGTCCTGTTCCAGTATGTTTGGTTTCGTTTTATCTTACTGTATTTTATTATTATCCCTAGATGCCTGTTTGTTTTCTAACCAGAGACAGAAAGGGTGTGGACCCAGATGTGAGGTGAGGTAGGGAAGAACTGGGAGGAGTTGTGGGAAAGAAAATCATAATCAGAATATATCGTATAAAAAAGAGTTTTCAACAAAAGAAAAAATTTAAAAATACAAAGCACACTACTTCTTGCTTTTCACAGACTTCTCTGCCTAAGGTTTTCTAAAGTAATTCACATATTTAATAACCTGGCCAAAGTTCAAATACTTTTTGACACTGCCAAAGATATCTATTTTATAAAACAAAATAAGTACCAAAGTAAAAAGGTGACAATTAGTCTTTCTGCTGTAATAAAAGAAGCGTTTTATATAAGGAAAACTGTTATGTTCATTTATATGTTTTAGCCACATTAGCTACAGGACTGAGTTGTAACCTGAAATTCTATCAGCACAACAGCACAAGATGTTAGGGTGCAAACAGCAAAAGACCAAGTAAGAAACTCTACTAAAGAATCAAATACTCTTAGTAGAAAATCAAAGTAGCACTTTTTTTGTCTTAAGTCTAATTGTTCACCAAAGAGACAGCTCAAATTCAAAACTACACTTACCTCTATCATTTCATTTAGTGTTATCAGTTGTGCTTTTGATTCTTGAGTGGTGGTTGTCTTTGAGAAATGTAAATAATAATTAACATTGGCAGAAATCTAACTATATATTACAAGACTTAAAACCATTTCTTAGCTGTAATTGTAGAAGGTAACTAAAGCCAAATTCTGAAAGTCAACAACTTTATGGTATAAGTTAGATTCTTAAAAATGCAACGGAAAAAGATTCTTAGACAGTGAAAACCTTTATAATTATTGTTAGATACAATTCTAGCTATTCATAACATACAGTAAATTATATTATACAAATTGTATTTAAGATAAAAATTCTCCTAGCAGGTGGTATCCTATTACATTTCAGGTAGGCTTCTAAGGGAGTCTTCCTTGTAAACTCCCTATAGTTCATCAGTTCCTAACGTTTACTCAGTTCACCAAATTATTCCCCTTTGAATAACATGGAATAACTCATTAATACATTGGAAGACAGCCACTATAATACTCAGGTGTTTTTCATATTAATTCTCCTTAGTTCCTTCAATTATTTTTCTCATGACATAGATTTGAGATCCCTTATAACTGTAATCAAGGTTAGAAATTCCAGTCTCCCAAGTGATCTAGGTGTGATTTAACCAACAAGAATAAAAAGAATACTTGCTTTGATAACTGCAGATGCTAGAATACTATTCATTAAATTTCTGGACATCTATTTAATCCTACTAACTTCTGAGCATTGATTGTATCACCTAAAATGCCAAAGTACTGGGCCAGACATGGTGGTGACATATGCCTTTAATCCCAATACTCAGGAGGAAGAGGCAGTCAGAACTTTACGAGTTTTAGTTTGTGAGTTTCAGTTTCAGGCTAGCCAGACTAGGCTATATAGTAAAACTCTGGTGGAGGGAGTGCGTGGGTGGGTGGGGGAGGGAGGGGAGAACAGAGAAAACAAAATTATTCTTGAAACAAAGATAACTGAGTAAAGCTGGATCTCAAAATCTAATACCATGCTGAGTAAAAAAAGAGTAGTTAAAGTATTGTTATTAGTGGAGAAAGCACAGTTACAGAACTGACTAGCAAACAGCAAGACATTAAATTTAAATAGGTATGCCGAAGTCTCAGGAATTCTTCTTAAACAAATCATTAGGTTAAAAGATTATTGGTTTAAGGAGCTGGAGAGATGGGTTAGTGGTTAAGAGCACTGACTGTTCTTCCAGAAAACATGGGTTTAATTCCTAGCACTCACATGATGGCTCACAATCTTCTGTAACTCACACATGTGCAATACAGATATATACAAAGACAAAACACCAAAATGCATTTTAAAAAAAGAAAAAAGAAACAGATTTTAGAAATATTGACTGAAATTTAAGAACTGATAAAAATAAGTAACAGATCCAGTATAAAATAGAATAAAAGCTAAACACACATACTAATCGTAGTTTTTTAATACAATATAAATACTGAAAGTAAAACACACACACACAACACACACACAAAATTAGAATGGAGGTATAGATATGTGTTTTCTGTAACAGGAAGACAGTAAGAGAACTTTAAAAAATTGTTTTTCTCCCTGCATGGAGAGCAGAAATCAATGTGAAGAAATGAGAGGGTGGCAACACCCAGCCAGGAATAGACCTCATCAGGAACTAACTCTGACAGTACTTTGATCCTGGACTTTAGAGTGAAACTCCATTTTTATGCCAGGGTCTTTGGTCTTTTGTGACAGCAGCCCACTAACACAGTGTCAATGCTGGCCAGATGAAGGGACGCAGAAAGGACAGCTGTCCACAGATGCAGAGGAAGAAGGAAGAGGTTCCTATTATGTTGTCTTGACCTTCACAAACAAGCTGTGCAAAGAAAGCATCTGCATGCCATGTGCACAAATCATATGCATAAAATCTGTAAAAATGTGTTTAACCAACCCTATTTTATTGAACAATAAAGTAGCTCTAACTTCAGTAACTATAATAGGATGAAGGCATGTCTGGGCATGTCTCATTATGCCTTCATTCCTTTGCTTTTGTTTACACACACACACACACACACACACACACGCACACACACACACACACATATCCAACAGTTACAATTATAACAATCTAAAAGAATATCTTCTCTGAAACTTACCTTTTTCTTTTTAATATTTTCATCAGGCAGAGGAAAATGATCTTCTAAAAACTCACCCAAGGTCAACAGAAGCTTCTCCTTAAATTCCTTTATACTAAGCATCTTAGCTTTCAGTTCATTAAAGATTCTAACAATAAAAAAATAACAAGACAAATATTTAACTAATAAAATATATTTGTGCATGCTTCTGGTTATACATAAAGCTGATCAAAGTTGTTGAAACTTCATTTGATCTACATAACTAGAGAACATTCTTTTTTTTTTTTTTTTGGTTTTTCAGAGACAGAGTTTCTCTGTGTAGTTTTGGTGCCTGTCCTGGATCTCGCTCTGTAGACCAGACTGGCCCTGACCTCGAACTCACAGAGATCCGCCTGCCTCTGCCTCCCGAGTGCTGGGATTAAAGAATATTCTCGGCCACATGGCTAAGAATATTCTTTATAACATGTAGTGAAACTAGTAAGTTAAGTCATTTAAAAGAAGAAACAACTAATAGTTGGCAAAATTAGGGCAAGCGTTATGATCCCTAAAAAAAACTGGGCTACCTTTATTTTTTCAAATTTAACTTTTTATTGATTCTTTGTGGATTTCACATCATGCATCTCAATCCCAATCATCTCCCCATCTGCCCTCTACCCTTCTAACACCCTGCCCCTAGAATAAAGCAAGATAAAATTTAAAAGAAAAAAAAAGAAAAGAAACATCTCATCGTGGAAGCTGTAGTGTGACAGTGAGCCACACAGTCCTTTAGTCCATATAGTGTTACTTGCAAGTGTTCATTACATTGAGTGTCGTTGGTCTGGTTTGAGGACTCTGTTTTTGTTACATCATCAATACAGGTCCCTCACTGGGGCTCCTCCCAGATATCCTATTGTTGTCCTGTGTCATGGAGATCCTATAACTTTGGGTCTGCAGGACCAACCCCTTCATGTGCTCCAGCAGATCATAGGGTGGATGCTGGGATGGGCCAACTCACAGCTCTGGTTCTGGGTCTGGGTGGTTGCTGGGTTTGTCAGCTTGCCAGCTCTCTTTCATCTTCAACACCAGGGTGAGCTCTCTAGTACTACCCCTAATTCACCCTATGTAGTAAGAAGCAAGGGGGCAGGGCTGATTCTCCTGCTCTCCTAACCTCTGGGTTGGCTCACCCACACCTACACCACTGGGCCAGCTCTACAGTGTTGCCAAGTCAAGGTGTAGGGGCCTAGTGCTGCAGCTGGTGAGAGGCAGGACCAGCTCTCTCGATCTAATGTCCTAGGGACTGCTCTCGCACCTATCATAGGTCTCAACAGGCATGGGAGGGAGTTTTCTCCTTTGCACACATCACCACATGGTAGATGAGGGGTGGGGCTCACACTGACATTCTTGGGACCAGCTCTACTGTGTTACCCAAGCAAAGTGCAGGGCCCACTCTCCCTAGTTCTGTATATGGAGGGGGGCAGGGTCAGCTCTCTCCTTCACCACAGGTGGCAACGGGGAAGAGGAGAGGGCATTTTTCCTTCTCCCTCACCACCACATGGTAGACAAGGGAAGCAGGGCCAACTCTCCCACTCTCACAATCTCAGGACAGACTCATCTGTGCCCCTACCAGCAGGATCAGCACTACTATGGTGCTGAGATGAGGTGCAAGGCTCACTCTTCTGAGTGCTGTAGGCAGCAAGGGGTGAGGGTTAAGGGGGGTATCTCTCCCCCACCCATGCTACATGACAGATGGGAAGTGGGGCTGGCTCTCTCACACTTACACCCTCTGGGTCAGCTCACATGTACCATTACCAGTAGGGTCAGCTCTACTGGGCTGCCCAGGTGAGGTGCAGGGCCTGCTTTCCCAAGTGCTACAGCCAATGAGATGCTGGGCCAGCTCACCAGTTCTCCTGACCTCAGGGCCAGCTCTCCCACGTGCCACAATAGTGAGGTGTACAGGAGGGGAAGACATCTCCGCCTTGTTCACACCACCACATGGAAGATGGGGGCAAGGACAGATCTTACACACTTAAACTGGTCCACTTTTTTATCTACTTTAATATAAAAAATACTTTCTCAAAAAAAAAATCTGCTTGAAAAAAATCTAGAACACAGTACTAAGTACCTTGATTCAGAAAATGTCACAACCTGGTTTTTCAAATCACTGTATAATACATTAAGGGATTCCAGAATTTGTTGCTGTTCATCCAACCAGCGTTGCTCCCTTTAAAAATGGAAAACAATACAATTAATAAAAATTTAAGTGTGAACTCAGTATGTGTGAATGATTAATAGAAATTACAAGTTTACCTTTCTAAGTCTTCTTTTAACTTTTCATTCTTTGATTGAATAGTAGATACTACCATTTCAAGATTATATTTCAAATTTTGGAACTAAAATAAAAGAATGCAAGTTAATGCTTAGCCTTTGGGCTTATACATAGTTTAGATTCTGAACGACAGTGAAATTGATCTAGAATATCTCAATGTAGAAGCCAATAGTAAAAATAGCTACCAGAAAGAATTTGAAATGGAAAATATATAGTACCCAGATGGTAAGTTTTTGGTGACACACCAATAATAAATATAAAATATAAGGAGTTTCAAGCTACAGATTTTAATTTCAAACTGAAATTAAATTAGTGAACTGTTTTTAGTAGATTAGGTCTCTTTTATAATGAGGTTATTTTATTTTTTTCTTTTGTTCTTTATGTGTGTGGATGTATATATATATATATATATATATATATATATATACATATATATATACACATATATATAATATATTTTGTTTTTACCCTCATTGGCGTTGTGATGGCATCCATGTCTGTGTGAGAGGGTCAGAAGTCCTAGAACTGGAGTTACAGACAGTTGTGAACTGCCATGTGGTTGCTGGGAATTGAACCCAGGTCCTCTGAAAGAACAGCCAGTGCTCTTAACTGCTGAGCCATCTCTCTAGTCCCTCTTTTCTAATGAGAACATACAAAACTAAAGGCAAAAAAATTAAAATGATTCTTTCAGCATTGGTTCAATCTGCTACTCAAAACTCATTGTTGAAGGAGGCCAGAATGCAAGAGGGAAGAAAACAAAATGAAATCCAGAAAATTAAACAATAAATAACTACAACATTGTATATATCAGGGAGATTTAAAAAAAAAAAAAAAAGAAAAAAAAAGAATAGAATGTAAGGTGCAGAGCTGTTTTAAGGCATTATAATTTGGAAAGCTCTCTGACCAGATAACATTCAGTAGCAGAAAAAAGGGACAAAAAACAAAGAAAGTTACTATCTAGTAAAAGAAAATTCCAGAGGGAGTAAAAAGTAAATCCAAAAGTCCTGAGGCATGGATACAATTGTGATACCTGACCAACACAAAAGGGCATGTGAAACTGAGTTACAATAAACTCTGATCTTTTATCTAACATTCTTTCCTTGGAAAAATATATTAACTAGTATTCTATTCTCTAGATTGCAAGGGATTCCACTAACTTTTTTAAAATTTATATCAGTTATAAGTTACAGATGTGTATTATAAACTCTAAAGTAACTGAAACAATTAAGGAAAGGAATAGAAATAACCAGTAATCCAATATTGCAATAAAATGGCTTTTTTAAAAAGCCTTTAAAAATGCAGGAGGCTGGAAAGAAGGCTCAGCAATTAAGAGCACTGATTGCTTTTCCAGAGGTCCTAAGTTCAATTCCCAGCAACCACATGATGGTTCACAACCATGAGATCTGGTGCCCTCTTCTGGCATGCAGGCATACATGCAGGCAGAATACTATATACATAATAAATAAATAAATAATTTTTTTAAAAAAGAACAGCTAAATCAAGAAAGGAGGAAAGCCGGGCGGTGGTGGCGCACACTTTTAATGCTAGCACTTGGGAGGCAGAGGCAGGCGGATCTCTGTGAGTTCAAGGCCAGCCTGGTCTCCAAAGCAAGTTCCAGGACAGGCGCAAAGCTACACAGAGAAACCCTGTCTGGGAAAACAAACAAACAAAAAACAAAACAAACAAACAAAAAACAAAGAAACTTCTCCTTTGCCAGGTGGTGGTAGCGCACGCTTTTAATCCCAGCACTTGGGAGGCAGAGGCAGGTGGATCTCTGTGAGTTCGAGGCCAGCCTGGTCCACAAAGTGAGTTCCAGGACAGCCTCCAAAGCTACAGAGAAACCCTGTCTCAAAAAAAAAAAAAAAAAAAAAGAAAGAAAGAAAGAAAGAAAGAAAGGAAGGAAGGAAGGAAGGAAGGAAGGAAGGAGGAAAATAAGACCACAGAGTAGTGTGGTGATATTTGTAACTTAAGAAATAAAGCTTTCCTGAAGATCAGAGGACAGAGCCAGCTACAGTGTTAAACGTAGAGGTCAGGCAGTGGTGGGACACATCTTTAATCCTAGCACTCAGGAGGCAGATCTGTCTGGATCTCTGAGTTCAAGGCCACCCTAGACTATAGCAGATTAACCCTATGTTTCTAAAAGAAATATAGCCAGGAAGTGATGGCACACACCTTTAATCCCATCACTTGAGAGCTCTGCTTTTCCTACCAGTATTTAGGAAGCACACATGCCTTTAATCCCAGCACTAGGAAGTTTGAGATAGGAAGTAAAATGGCTGGGTGGAGAAAGGCATATAAGGTGTGTGGAAACAGGAACTCAAGCCCTTTCAGCTGAGGACTCAGCGGCATTCAGTTTGAGGATTCACAGAGACAGGATCTCGCCCCCCATTTTGGCCTGAGGAGTTGGTACTGGTGAGAAGTTTCTCTAGTGGCTTGTTCCTTTGTCTCTCTGATCTTTCAGCATTTACCCCAATATCTGACTCCAGGTTTTTATTATAAGACCATTTAGGATTCGTGCAATAAAGTAGGATTTAAAAAAAAAAGAAAAGAGTAGACACTGTATCACTATATCAATGAGGTCAATCAATATCACACTGATAATATATTAAGTACAGTCTAACAATAGAATTAAACTAGAAATTAACACAGAAAAATAGGAAACAACAAATATATGGACACTAAAAAAATCTCTAAATAATCTATGAGACAAAGAATAAATAGGAAATTGAGAAATTATAACTTCAATCATAAGTTACTGTGGCTTAAAAATACAACATTAAAATTTCTAGGAGCAGGAACGATGGCACAGTGGTAGAGTACCAACTGTTCCATTCTTCTGGAAGTCCTGGGCTCTAATCACAGCAATAACTATGGTGGCTTATGGCCACCTATAAATGGGAGCTGATGCCCTCTTTTGGTGTATAGGTATACCTGCAGACAACGAACTCATACATAAAATACATAAACAAACCCTTAAAAAAAAACTTGTTTGGGGGAACATTCAGATAATAACATAGCTTTAAAACCTTGTTAGAAATAAAGGAACACTCTCTCAAATTACTGGTCTAGTTTTCTATCATAAATTTTAAAAATAAATAAATAAACCTCACAATAAACTAAAGAGATAATGGTAAGGAACAAAAATCAATGCACTGTTTCAATAGACTACGAGAAGAAGAAATCCACTGCAATGAATTCAGAAAGCATGAGAGAAGTCACTATTAATCCCTCCCTTTAAAATAAAAGACTAAGGCTAAGGTGGAGCTCACTGGTAGAGGACAGAGCCCTCCCTAGGTTTGCTCTCTAGCATCACAAAAACAAACTCTTCAGAAACTCTTATGGAAGGAATTTTCCTCTTTCTAGTTAAACACATCTATGATAAATCTACTATAAACATCATTTTGTTTTTATTTTTCTCATTCTTGCCCACTACATTTCAGTTATCCAGTGGTGGTCGGGAATACATCCCTTTGTGGATGTGCAGAGAATCTCTACCCTTCTGAGATTCTGGGAATGGGAAGAGGTAGCATATTTAAAACAGAGTCTAAAGAACGGAAGAACAACAGCTATCACAAAAGAGACGGTAGAAGAGCTGAGATGCATGTAGAAGCAAAAAGGCTATGCAGAGAACAGTAAGACAGGCCTCTCCAGCTCTACCTCTGCTAAGGGTGTAAGGTGCACACTGACAGGAAGGAAGGGAAATCAAAGCCCAAAGCACAAGCCATGCAGCTCTGGTGACAGCAGACCGGCTATCCTAGTCAAAGAATAAGGCCGGTTCTCACAAACTTTAAGTTCAGTTGACAGGGGCAGGAGAGCTAGGTGGTATGACAGTGACTCCTAAGTAGCAGGTCACATCAAGAGAGAATATCCATTTTGTCCTTCTCCATACTGCCACACTACTAGGCACTCATGGAAACAGCAAATACCCTGTTGGAGTGTCTGTCTAGGAAATGAAATAGCCAAAAAAGCATCTGTAGAAAGGGAGATCAGAGTAGACATAGTGAAAAGTTTAGGCAGCAGGGCCTCAAACATGGAAAGCGGCAATACGCCCTATCACTCGAGCTTTATTGTGAAACTTAAGAGCTTGGTACCAATAGACAGCAGCTGTTTGGCCTCAGGAGCTGTCTCCATCTCACATATGCTGTGTTGCTCTAAGGCAAAGACTGAGAGGCCTGAGCCCAAGTCCAGTGGTTCACTCAACTTCTGCCTCTAGCAGAGTGGTTTATTGCTAGGCAGTCTGGAAGCACTGAGACTGGCAGGAAAAGTCGTGGGTTCCCTCACCCACTGCAGATCTCATGGCTCTGTCTATTCCCCTAGCTACCCAAACATCTGAAGGTTTGGACCTTTGCCACCCCTCTGTGTCATACCTGTGTGAACATACTCTCTCAATCTTGATAATACAGATAGGCTGAGTTTTTCAAACCTCTAAATTTGTTTCCTTTTTGATTAGTAAGTTTATCTTTAAGTCATTTCTCTAGTCTTCCATTTTACAAAGAATAGCAGAAGAATGCTAAGACACACCTACACTTTGTTTGGAAATGTACTTCATTGTTTCACAGCTTCATTGCTCAGAAGTTCTATTTTTTAACAAAACACTAGGACCCTGAACACAGTCCTTGTTTCTTGTTAACAAAGAAAACCTTTTTGTTTTTTACTGTGTAACACTATGCTATAAAATATATATTTTAGTCTTTCCCCCCTCCATATTTTGATACAGATAACCCAGACTGGCACAAAACTAACTATGAACCCTGGGCAATTCTCGTGCTTCAATTTCCCAACAACAGGTATAAGCCACCATACCAAATTATATATTGGTCTTAACCCTTCCTTCCTAGCATACCATTCTTAACACATTAGGAATCTCCAACACGCTGAGTACCTTTTTATACTACTGGATGACAAGTAGAACCTAGGCAGCTTTAAGATGAGGGCTAGACACTAGAAAAGACCAAGGCATGATCAAGTGATTGGGACTTTTAGCTCTAGCCTCACATTTTTGGAAAGGGAAGAAGAGTTGAAAGTTAATCAATGACCAATTATTTGGTCAATTATGCGTACATAAAAAAGTTTCCATATAAAACCAAAAGGACTGGGTACAGGGAGCTTCTAAACAGCTAAATGCATGAAGGGGCGGGGCCTGGGAAGCACACTCAGAACACAGAAGTTCCATACCTTTTCCTATACACCTTAATCTATACATCTCTTTTATTTGGTTATTCATCCGTATTTTTTTTTGTGATGCATTTTATGACAAGTAAGCATGTTTCTCTGAAAATTTTCTAGTCTCTCTCTCTAGAAAGTTACTTACACCTGAAGAGGGAGACAAGAAAACTGATTCAGTCAATTGATCAGACATACAACAGAAAATTTACTTCTGTGACTGTCATCATTGTGAGACACAGTACCATGAAACTGAATTTTAAACTGAGTTAGAGGATACCATACTGACACCTGCTATAGAATCATCTGCTGCAGAATATGCCAAAGAACTTATTTCTGGTGGGGAGAAAGCTCCAAAGCATAGTCTATAATCACAGCATGCCTATGGCAAAATGGCAGGTGGAGACAGGAGTCCTCAGAAGCTACTGAGCTAGCAAAACTGGCACATCCAGTGGCAAACAAAAAGAACTCCTTCCTCAAACAAGGTCAAAGTTGAGGACAACAACCAAGGTTGTCCTCTGATCTCCACATGCACATACTCTCACACTCATACCAGAACTATATATACAAACAGTAAAAACACAGGAAATTAAAATCTTTAAGATATTAAGTTCAATAAAACATGCAAATTTTAATGTGTTTTTGGGGTGGGTCAGCCTAAGTCTTATGTCATAAACTGAACTGAAACAGTTCTAATTATAAATTATTTAGTAATACTACAATCCTAAATGACTCACCTCTTCTTTTCCTAATGTTACCAAAACATCTTCAGTCAGGGGAGTTACTACAAAAATAAAATAAATCATGTACTTAGTTAATTCTTAAGGATTTGACTTTGTGACTTTCTTGAGATAACTCTTTTCCATACCACTTACATATTAACAAACTTTTGCAAAATTTATTAATTTTTGTGACTTCTAGATTAACATCTTTGCATATATAACCCCAAACATATAACACTGGATAAATTTGACAGCTATGAATTTTGGTTTTATTTCTTTTCCTTCCTGAGGCCTTAAAAGCATGATTAATAATGCTTAATAATGGACTCCTAAGGTATTTTTCTCTGTATCTATATGATACTATGTATATGTACATATATACAGACGCAAACACAAAAGGTTTCTTTTTGTCATTGTTGGCATTATAATAGCATATCAGATATATTAGCATTGTTTTCACTCAGCAGAACGCCCATGGTATAGAAATCATCATTTGATAACACAGTCATACATTTATTATATATGTATGTGTATCATAATGTAGTAGAAATTTCCAAAACTGAGTACTAATATTATACTACATATCTTTTTATGTTTTTATGTAGTAGTGCTTTTAATTTCAAGGAGCATATTACCAGAAATGGAATTATACAGAATGAAATGTAGTTAAAACTTTTTAGACCATATCAGACTTCTTTCTAAAAATGCATGTGTAATCAATGAATTACATACAGCAAATTATATACTTACAATTTTTGCCAAACAGGAGAAACATTTAATTTCCCATAGAGAAATTAATAAACTATTCAATACTTATCCAAAATTTTTGCTTTTTTAATCCAATACTATTTGAAATTATCAAATGATATATTACTAAAACTTGTCTACTATTTTTTGAAAGCCTTCTTTAAAAAAGCCGTCCTATATGTACTTTAAAAGCCAATTTTAGAACTGGTTATAGGTAATTCTAGAGTGACACTTGTATGGTTTGGATAGGTGTATATAATAAAGATCCATGCACTGAAGGCTTGGGTGCCAAACACTGAGACTGACTAGAGCTAAGAGGAACTTTCTAAGGTAGAAGAACATAGTAGAAAGGAGCTATTAGGTCACTAGAGAGGTGCCCCTGAGGCACTGGAACCTGGCACCTTTTGTCTAAAGCCTGGCTGCCATGAGTTAAGCAATTTTGTGGTTGATACATTGTGCACCCCAATAAACTTATCTGGGGGTCACAGAACAGAATAGCTACTATATTAAATATAGAGGATAGGCAGTGGTAGCACACACCTTTAATCCTAGCATTCCGAGGAGGCAGAGATCCTTCTAGATCTCTGTGAGTTCAAGGCCACACTGGAGAACGGAGCTAGGCATGGTGGCACACAACTTTAATCCCAGCACTTGAGATCTCATGTCTTGCTTGGGAAAGACACACACCTTTAATCCCAGGAAGTAATAGTAGGAAGCAGAAAGGTATATAAGGCATGAGGACCAGGAACTAGAGGCTTTTAAGCTTTGAGGCTTTTAGCAGCAGTTCAGCTGAGATCCATTCGGGTGATGACTAAAAAGTTTTCAGTCTGAAGATTCATGGAAACAGGATCCAATGAGGAGTTGTCGAGATGAGGTTAGCTGTGGCTTGTTCTGGCTCTCTCATCTTTCAGAATTTACCCCAATAGCTGGCTGCACTGAGTTTTTTTTTAATTAATAAGACCATTTAAGATTCATGTTACACAATTCTTCCAATTTGTGAAGTCACCAAGTTTTCCCTTGCCACAGATCTAAGAGCAATAGAGTCAACCAACCATGTACCATGGACTGAAACTCCTGAAATCATGAGCCAAATAAACTTCGGCTGTTTAAAATTGTTTGTTTATTCCAGACATTTTTTTTTTTTCTCAGTAACAGCTGGCTAACACAAGTACTAACTTATTTCAACAAATGCAATGCAGAGAGTTTTGGAGACTGTTTACAATGTGAATATATATTTATCACTATACATATGTGACAGAATACATTTTATGTGTATTTTGACATGATTAAACATTTAGAAAACAGAACTTTAGGGAGATCTATAGGACTATAACTGTAAGATACAACATCATGTTGCTGGAACTTCAGTAAAGGAGAAAATGGTTAAAAAGATGGATGAATGGATCACTCTGGGAAGGGGGTGAGTAAAGTGGTGATGAGGGGTGGGCAATGGAGGGTAGGGGTGGGGGATGAGAACATAAGAGAATGCAATGGTCGAGCTAGAACAGAGGTGGAGTGGGAGAGTAATGAAAGAGATGACAAAGGGAGACATCATGGGGATAGGAAGAAACCGGGTGCTAGGGAAGTTCCCAGGAATCCCCAAGAATGACCGCATCTTAGACTACTAGCAGTAGTGTAGAGGATGCCTGAACTGGCTTACCCCAGTAATCAGATTGGTGAATACCCTAACTGTCATCATAGAGCCTTTCTCCAGTAACTGATGGAAGCAGATGAAGAGATCCACAGCCAAACACCAGGCTGAGCTCCAGGAGTCCAGTCAAAGACAGAGAAGAGGGATTCTATGAGCAAGGGGCATTAATATCATGGTGAGGAAACCTACAGAGATAACCAAACCAAACTAGTGGAAACTCATGAACTTTAGATCAACAACTGTGGAGCCTGCATGGGACTGGACTAGGCCCTCTGCATTGTGAGACAGTTGTGTAGCATGATCTCCCTGGTGCACGAGCAGGCCTTTTGGAGCCCACCTCTATGATGGGACACCTCACACAGCCTTGAGGCCAGAGGAGGGGCTAGGACCTGCCTCTACTAAATGTACCTCCCCATGTGAGGCCTTACCTTCTTGTAGGAGGGAATAGGAGGTGGGTTGGGAAAAGGAAGGCTGGAGGAGCAGGAGGAGGAAAAAGGAGGATCTTTGGTATATAAAACGAATAAAACAGGGCTGGAGAAATGGATCAGAGGTTAAGAGCGCCGCTTGCTCTTCCAAAGGTCATGAGTTCAATTCCCAGCAACCAAGCAACCACATGATGGCTCACAACCATCTGGTGCCCTCTTCTGGCCTGTGGGGATATGTGCAGACAGAACACTGTATACATAATAAATAAATAAAGCTTTAAAAAAATGAATTAAACATTTTTTCTTAATAAAAAAGAATAAAAGTACACTTATGACTTCAAAAAAAAAAAAGAAAAAGAAACAAGGATCCTCGAAGACAGGGACAAATTTACAAAATTTGTGACTTACTATCAACCATAAAAAGAATGATTGAAGTACTTGAAACAAAAACAGTAAGCTCATATGCCTAACTGTTTTTTTTCCCATGTGTTTTCATAAGACTTTCGGAATCAAGTGATTATTGGCCAAGAAACAAAAGCAAAATCATTCTCCAGTGGATTCAGATGAAAACTTGTAACAAAATCAGGTACAACTCCAAGAAAGTGTCTACTGGAGAACCAAGCTGAATTTGGAAGGATTCACACATACCATGGTATGACTGTTATACTAAGTCAGTCTTCCATTAAGCCTACCAGATGGAGTTCAAAAACATGGAATAAGGGTTGGAAAGATAACTCAGTTGGTAAAGTAATTGCCTTGCAAGCATTAGGAAATGAGTTTGACCCCCAGAACCCATGAGCATGGTGGTATGGGATTGTAATCCCAGTGCCAGGGAGACTGAAATAAATCCCTGGGGCCCACTAGTCAGCCAACCTAGTCTACTTGGTGAGTTCTAAACCAGTAAGAAACTTTGCCTCAAAAAGGAAAAGTGTACAGGCAGTGGTGGTGCATGCCTTTAATCCCAGCACTTGGGAGGCAGAGGCAGGCAGATCTTTGTGAGTTCAAAGCCAGCCTGGTCTACAGAGTGAGATCCAGGAATGGCATAAAAGCTACACAGAGAAACCCTGTCTCGAAAAACCAAAAAAAGAAAAAGAAAAAGAAAAACTGGATAATATCCAAGGAACAACATCCAAGGTTGTCCAGTGACCTATACACCCATTTGCAGACAAGTGTACCCAGCAACACATGTGTATGCTCCCCCAACACACACACACACTGAAGTGAAGCTAACATGATTTTTTACAAGCACAAGAAAATACATCATCCTCACAACTTGAGAAAAGCTTTGAAGTAGATCTAAGCTTCTTAGTCTTCAGTGAGAATCTATTATTTTAACCTTGAAACCATTCAACAGAGGACAGAGCTAAGCTGTGTTGATTTATGACCTATAGGAATTTTAAGATTATAAATATGCTCAGACTCTTGACCTACAAAAACTGAAATAAGTAAATTATGTTCTTTTATACAACTTTGAAAAAAATTCAAAACGTTAAAAAAATTTTAATAACAGTTTGAAGCTGGTCTTTAAGTGTACTAAGGTTTATTCAACTAGTGGCGTCTTAATTTGTAAGTTTAAAAGTTTCAATGATGAAAAAAATCATTGTTAAGAGACTAGCAAAAAGTTCATCAATCATACTGACCTAATGGACTAATGATTAAAGTGACAGCTGTAGCTGAAAGTTTTCCCATGTCCCACTGGTCCACAGCCACTCAGACCCAAGAAAACACACAGAGGCTTATATTAATTAAAACTGCTCGGCCATTAGCTCAGGCTAACTACTGACTAGCTCTTACACTTAAACTCAGCCTATTTCTGTTAATCTATGTCACCACATTTTCTATGGCTTTACATGTGTGCCATTACATGCTGCTCCCTAGACGGTAGGATGGCGTCTCCTCACTCAGCCTTCCTCTTCTCAGAATTCTCTTTGTCTGCTTATCCCACCTATACTTCCTGCCTGGCTACTGGCCAATCAGCGTTTTATTTATCAACAAATCAGAGCAACACATTCACAGCATACAGAGCACCATCACTGATCAGACAGCTGAGCTCAGTATTTAGTAACTGGCTATGTTTGAAACATGAAGAAGAATCTAGGCAAAATCTAAAATGTATATACAGCTCATCAAATATGAACTGGAGATATCATGAATTGGATATTTTGTTTTGTTTTTTTCGAGACAGGGTTTCTCTGTCTAGTTTTGGTGCCTGTCCTGGATCTCGGCTCTGTAGACGAGGCTGGCCTCGAACTCAGAGATCTGCCTGGCTCTGCCTCCTGAGTGCTGGGATTAAAGGCATGCACCATCACTGCATAGCCATGAATTGGATATTTGAAGATAAGATCTAGGAGGTCCAAGGATATTTAAGTCCACTGCTGCAGAGTCTAGTTTGAAGCTATTATGGACTGGAATATGTTCTTAACCCCAAATTCGTGTTGAAAGTATAATACTCAAAACCTTAAAATGTGACTTTACTAGTACCTATTTAACATGTTATCACAGAGTAAGCCTTAATGCCATGAGATTAAGACAGAGAGAGGCACAGCGAAGCTTATATGAAGACAACAGAAGATGACTGCTATAGTTAGAACAAATGTTTCCCAAAGGTCCATGTGTTAAAGGTTTGGTCCCAGGACGATCTAATTGAGAGGTACTATAATCCTTGAGCAGATGGAACCTTGCAGACAATCTTTAGATCATTAGTAGCATGACTTCTAAGGAGACTGTGGCAGCGTGGTCTCTTTTTCTCTGCACCAAGGTTCATGATTTGAGCATTGCTCTGTTGCATGTACCTCACCATTGCCATCAGGCAATAGGTATGTCTAATTTTATATCAGAACTTCTAGGGCATTTTCTATGTTACTTTACTGTCAACTTTACAGGATTTAGAATCTGATGGTAATAAATCTCTGGGCACAATTATGACAGATTTTTCTATATTAGGTTAATACAAATGGGAAGATCCACCCTAAATGTGTGCATTACTATTTCACAGACTAGGATCCCAGATGAATAAAAAACATGAAGGAAGCTGAGCATAAACACACATCTCTCACTGCTTTATAACTGTACAAAAAGTGACCAGCCAATCCTTATTCCTGTCTCCTTACCTTCCCTGCCTCCTTACCTTCCCTGCCATGATTCTCTATAACCCCAAGACTTTAAGGCAGAATGAAGCCTTCCTTCTCAAGCAGCTTTTGTGAGGTATTTTATAACAACAATAAAGTAATGATATAGACTACTAGCACCCAGAATTATGGTAATATAAATCTCCAGTGTTTGAGCTACATATCTCAGGACACTCTGTGAGAGCCTTCGTCGCAGCCTCAGTAAACGAGTCACGCAGTCACTGATATAACATGCAGACGCTTACAGTAGAATGCTGGTATAGCACGTAGGGTAACAACTGAATAAAGTATGATAGTGTACATACCAGCGATCCTAGTACATGGGAGGCTGAGGCACAAGCACCTTAAGTGATAGGCTAGCCTTAGGCTATGTTTACACAACCAAACACCAACAAAAGAACAACTGAGTACATTTCTTTAAAGAATACCTTCATGTTTAATAGCTGCCTAAGAGATGCTCAAGAAGGAAATATTGCTAAGAAGAAAAATGTACTCACTTTAAGACAAATTTTAAAATTACAACTGTACACTCGTTATTCCTACCTGAAGTGCTAAAATTAGAGGCTAACAAGCAGTAATGAGAATGTAGAACAATTAAGAAATCGGCATGACTAAAGTAATACAACCAAGGATATAGATGACACTATCTAAAGAGAAAGAAGGCAGCCTAGGATACTATCTGAGAAATCCCCAAAACGGACACGCAGACTAATACAGAAAAGGGAGGCTAAAACGGACCTGCAGACTAATACAGAAAAGGGAGGCTAAAACGGACCCGCAGACTAATACAGAAAAGGGAGGCTAAAACGGACCCGCAGACTAATACAGAAAAGGGAGGCTAAAACGGACCCGCAGACTACTACAGAAAAGGGAGGCTAAAACTGAAAGTGGTTGCGGCGGGAGTCAAAGGAGGAGTAATGAAGGGAGAAGGAAAGGAAGACAGAGTACTATATAGAGAGGAAAAAAATACATGGCACGGAAGCTTAGACTTCCATAGTAATAGAAATCATACTAACAAACAACAATAGTAAAATCTACTCGTTGATTATTACAACTATAACATTTAAGCCATCTTCTATTCTTTAAAAATAGGGAAAACATATTTGGCTCCCATTGGACAAGTCAAGAAAGAGCATAAGAACTACATGTTCCCTATTCTAAAAAGCATATAAAGAGCATAAGAACTGCATGTTCCCTATTCTAAAAAGCATATAAAGAGCATAAGAACTGCATGTTCCCTATTCTAAAAAGCATATAAAGAGCATAAGAACTGCATGTTCCCTATTCTAAAAAGCATATAAAGAGCATAAGAACTACATGTTCCCTATTCTAAAAAGCATATAAAGGAGCTTTTCCACTGCGCAAGTCTCATTCATTAACATTTCATGGTCTCTACTCAATCCAAGGCAATGTTTTTTAGAGTAAAATAATAGCTATAATAAGATCTTCATAGTCCATGTAGAAAGGAAAGAAAAATGGTGTGGTACCTAGTATCAATGACTATGGGCAATTTCTAGGACAAATGGATCTTGTCAATCTTGAGGTCATTAATTTTTTTTTTCTTTTTCCTTTTGGTTTTCTGAGACAAGGTTTCTCTATATATCAGTCTTGGCTGCCCAGCAACAAGCTCTGTAGACCAGCCTGGCCTCAGACTCACAGAGGTCCACCTGCCTCTGCAGAGATTAAAGGCATGTACCACAACCACCTGGTGATGACGTCATTAATTTAATATGCCATTAATTTGTCTACAAAATATGAACCTAAAAATAAGAATCTTACTTTCAGGTGTTCTTTTGTTCCAATGACCAAGTTCAGCAGTCAAACATTTCACTTGCATAATAAGTAATGAGAGCTATAGGAGGAAAAAAAAAGAGATTTCAAGGTATTTCTTGTAGAATATTGATGAAAATAAAATCAACACTGTAATACTAGTTTTAAAATTAGTGGTTATCAAAATACCATCACCAAAAAGATTCTACTACCATACTAACTATAGCTCCTAAATGGCTCTCACAGCAATGATATAGTATGCTATTGAAAATAAAGAATTCCGCTTTACAACCAAAACTAAAGGAATCTAAACACATTACATTTACTTCCTAAATATATCTTAAAAAAACAAAAAAAAGATGCTAACATATCAAGACATCCTCCCCCAACAAAAGAAATGAAAACAGGATGCTATGTCTTGCCAGAATTTTCAGTCCAGTTTTCCTTAAATATGTTCATTTCCTCTTTGTGATCTTTCAAAATATTGTAACTGCTTTTAATTGTACTGTAAAAAGAAATATAAATATATATGTGAAGATAATGATCAGACTGGTTCCAGAGCCACATGTAAAAAGCATTTTTTAAAATACATTAGTAGTTTGCAAAATGTATATTACCTTATCCTGAGATAAATTATGGTAAATGTGTTTTTGGTATGATAATGACAAATTTGATTCTGCTATAAAATTAAAGAACACTTTCTAATAATAAAACAACAGTAATACTTTGAAAGTAATAATTTATAAAAAGTTTTTTCAATAAAAATGTTTAACTCATTAAGAGTGGCTTTCAGTGCCAAAACGATTCAAGCAGGGTATGGTTTATGTTGAACACCTGCTTTATCTTCTGGCATTTCGACATCTTCCAGGTAAAGGATGATTATATCACCAGTTCGCACTAAAAATTCTGGACACCAGGTTTCTCCAATGTTAATCAATGCTTTACATGACAAGTTGATAGTCTAATTTAAGAAGGTGTTAAGTGAATCTATTGTGAGACAACTCCTGAAAAAGTTCCCGTCTCATTCCCTCAACTTTACCCACACCTTTTCCCTTTGCTGATCAGATTCTGCACCCTTTCACCATAATAAATTTTAGCCACAGTAGACTGTAGACTAAGTCCTATGAGTCCTCTTGGAGAATCATAAGACTTACAAATGATCTTGAAGGACCACTTACACAACAGGAAACCACAAACTATATTCTTCGGCTATTTGTAACTTAGGATAGTACTTGTTACAGGTATACAAACACTCCTATCAAAGTCAGTGCTTGGTGTACTGGGGAAAAAAATACTCCGTTCCTTTGTAGGTCTAGTGTCCAGTGACTCATATTTAGTAAAGTTTCAATTTCTACAATAAAGGAACCATACTTTCCCAAGAAAAAAATGACAGGTTAGTTAACACATAATGAATTTTAAAAATGGTATATTGTTAGAACTTTTACAGTACACTGTATATGTACACACTCTAAAACATTTTTATGAACACAAAAATGACATTGGGAGTTCCAAAATTTGATGCATAAAAGTTTATAACTGTATTTTCCTGATGAATTGCTCCTTTTATTAACGTGTTGTGTCCCTTTTAAAAAAAATCTCTTCTAATTAGTTCTGGTTTGAAGTTTTTTGTTTGTTTGTTTGTTTTCCAGATATAAAGATAGCTGGGCCTGTTTGTTTACATTTTCTGTTTCCTTGGTGTTTTTTCCATCCTTTGATACTAAGTTTTGGGGTATCTTTGCTGGAGAAGTGTGTTTCTTAGAGACAATATATAGGTAGTTCTTAGGTTTGGTTTTTATTTTAAATAGAAGAGTTCTCCAACTGTTTCAGGATACAGGTATTAGAGTCAGTGAGATGGTTCAGCAGGTAAAAGGGCTTGTTGCACAAACCTGGCCACCTCAATTTAGTCCCTGAAAACTAGTAAAGTGGAAGCAGAGAATTGACTTGACAAAGGTGTTCTCTGACTCACACACACACACACACACACACACACACACACACACACACGCTATGGCACACATGGTCCCCCACCCCCATCATATGCATGTACACACAATACACATACCAAATAATTTTTAGTTAAATAAGAATATAGGTATTAACAAAGTTGTTTATTTGAATAAATATAAACAGATAAACTTTTTTTCCAAAAATAATGAATTTTGCTTACCTATTTTCTAGAACAGAATATAAGTTCATACCTGAGCATTTGAGTTAGTGAGTGTCTCAGTTCCAGTGAGTAATAATTTGTTCTGACACTTGATTTAAAAAAAGTTAAAGTGACATAATTACAATCCATAGAAAATTCCCTTCTCCTCCCTTTTTATACTAACCCCATACAACAACCTTCTAAAAAAACATATAAATATGCGATACAAAATCTATTTAAATTTCCACCTAAGAAAATGAGGAAGGCAGTCAAATTAGTTACAGAGTGAATATATAAGAAGGAAAAAGGAAGAGTCATACGCATAGTGCAGTGGTAGAGCATCTACAGAGCCTTTGGTTCCATCTCCCTCACCCTCCACAGGACAGTGACTACTAGAATAAAGAAATAAAACATCCAGTAGCTAGCATGAATTATAAGTTACAAAACGGAGAAAAAAATGGGAGGTAAGAGAACAAGAGAGAAAGTACTATAGAGTAATAACAAAATAAGTAATTAAGAACATAAGAAAAGTCGGGCAGTAATGGTGAACTCTCGCGAGGCAGAGGCAGGCGGAGCTCTGTGAGTTGGAGGCCAACCTAGGCTACAGAGCGAGATCAGGAAAGGCGCCAAAGCTACACAGAGAACAGAGAGAAACCCTGTCTCAAAAAAAAAAAAAAAAAGAAAGAAAGAAAGAAAGAAAGAAAGAAAGAAAAAGAAAAAGACGAACATAAGAAAATAAGCCTCCAAGAGACATTGTTTGCCAGACTTTAAAAACATCCAGTAATATTAATAACTGTATTTGATAGGTAAAAATACAAGTAACTCATTCTTAATTGTCCTCATTTCTGGTTGCAGTAATTTTTTGTAAATTTTTAACTTATTGTTAATTAAAGCCAAGTTTCACAGAGGAAAAATAACAAAAAATAATTATAAAAATTATCTAGTAAGTACATTAATGATATACAGTACCAAAGATTTTGCCAAATGATTTTTTTAAAATACTCCATTCATCTTTCTTGCTGACAGTTTAATGAAAGAACAGGATACTATATACATAAAAAATTTATTCATCACTCCTGCTCTGACACTTTACTTAAGTACTATATGTATCTGTGATGTAAATCATATACTGTGGTATGCTAACGAGAAATTTCACCAAAGTAACATAGTGTATCAAGTGTCTCTAGTTCATTAAAACAAAAATAAATATACATAATTTCAAGCTCAACATTTGTATTCATGTTTCACTCATAATCCTTAATTATATATTATTTCTATTTCTATATTCTACTGGCCCAAAACAGGTATTAAAATAATTTATGATTCCTTCTAATCTTACACTCATTAACTTCTGTGTCCTTTTGTTCCAACCTCCTTAAAACCTTTTGAATTCATTCTTTTTTTTTTTTTTTTTTTTTTTTCCAAGACAGGGTTTTTCTGTGTAACAATCCTGGCTGTCCCGGAACTCGCTTTGTAGACCAGGCTGGCCTCTGTCTCTCAAGTGCTGGGATTAAAGGTGTGTGTCACCATCACAATACTGTTAATGGTACATTATATCCAATATTATAAATGACTATTGTGTCTATAAGAAAAAAAAAATCTCCTTGAGGCAGAACTACCATCATTTTTTTCTCTGTTTAATATAGTTTCTTAAGAGAATGCTTTTAGTTTTTACACATAATATATATGTATTATGTATATATAATTTATAAAATAATATGGGAAACTGTTAGTTTCCTAAGTTTATTATGTAAATCTTATATTCACTCATTTGTTGATACTTACTTCTTCCATGTCTTTCCACATTTCTTCACATTGCTTAATAAGTTCTTCCTCAGGATCTATACCAACTTCCATGTCTGTAGTATTATCTGGATCAAGTTCTAGTTGATTCTCTGACATATCCTTTATAGTTTTCTTCACCTTAATGGAAAAACTAAAGTAAAAAGGATACATGCATTTAGCAACCATCTGCTAAATGTAGCAATGACTAACAGACAAAAATCCTTTGAGAAACATGAGCACACTATTGTTGGAGGGAATATTTTAGTATAGCCATTATAGAAAAGAATATGATATGACTGTAACAGCAAGAACTAGAAACAGAACTACCATAGGATTCAGAAATTCCACTACTAGACATATATCCAAACAAATAAAGCCACTACGGAAAAGATATCTATCTACAGTCTCTTGTTTACTACAGCACTATTCACAATAGCCCAGACATGGAATCTATAAGGTGTCCACCAACTGAAGAATCGATAAATAAGATAAGGTTCTTCCACTGTAATAGGATGGTCAGTAGAATAGTAAGAGTGCAAGATACACGCAGGTGAGTAGATGTGTTGGCAAGAGCTGGTAGAAGTCCTGTTTGGATTACTTCTACCTACTAAGAGAAATGGTAATTACAGTAATCAGTTGTGAGTAAGGGTAGACAGAAGGAATTTGAAATTTAGGAGCAGATATAGCCAGGTGCGGTGGCTCATGCCATTAATCCCAGCACTTGGGAGGCAGAGGCAGACAGATCTCTGTGAGTTCAAGGACAGCCTGGTATAATAAGGAATTCCAAGACAGCCAGAGGTACATAAAAGAAAAATCCTGTCTGAAGGGGGAGGGTGGGCTGAAGAGAAAGATTATTTCTTAAAGTTTTTACAATCAAGAATTTAAGAGTAGAGGGGGGAAGGTATATAAAATGGTTATATAAGAGAACTCAAAGAATATAAAGCAGTTTTGGATGATGGCCCAATTAAAACAATGAGCTGGGCGTGGTGGCACATCCCAACACTACGGAGATAGAGGCAGGTGGATCTCTGTGAGTTCAGGAACAGCCTGGTCTACAAAAGCAAATTCCAGGATAGCCAGAGCTGTTACAGAGAGAAACTCTGTCTCCAGAAACCAAAATGATGATGATGATTATGATGATGATGATGATAGCATATTAAAAAAGATGATAGTCATCCAGGAGCTAAAATTATGCAAGTAAAGAAAAGTAACACAAGGTTACTAGATGGCTGCTGCTAAGAATAGGAGATGAAATCATGAGATTTAAAGTTAAGTAAATTTATAGAAGTAGATGGAGAAATAACAAAAAACAGGGCCTCCAGGTTACAATGTCAAATGCAAATCAGAATAAACACAATCCCAAAGTTTTTACTCCTATGTAATCAAGCTTTGTATTTCTTAACCAATAATTTACCAACAGAGTTGTAAAATAGATCTAAATAGATGCAACACTATACTGTTCCTACGTCCTTTAAGTCAATAATGTAAAGATGTCAGTTCTCCCCAAATTGAACTAATTTATCTTAATTAAAAGTCTAAAAAGCGACAAAAACTCGCACTTGATGAGTAAATTCTAAAACCTATACAGAAACATAGAGACTCTAAAACAACAAAGACCCATTTAACTATTAAATGGAAAATTGGCTCGGGAACCGGCAAATTGAAACACGGAACACAACTGCTTCACATACACAGGCTAGTTAAAAAGAATATTCTAATAATGGGAGCCCATCTTATAAATTATAGCAAATTCAATATATATTCTAGCTGATAGAGATCTACTTCATTCTTTTTAACAAAAAGACCCTTCCCCGCCCGCCCCTCCATCTTTTTCTAGGATAACCAGCTAGGTTCTGGAATGCCATTGGCCCGGGAGGCTGAGAAGAGCGGGGTCTCCAGTTCCCAGGATGTAAGCATCCGATTTGGTGGGGCTGGGTCTCCCAAACCCGCCAGCTACCATCCTCGACGGGAAACCAGGCCGGTTACAACGCTCTCCCCATCTTACCTGCCAGAGCCAGTTTCAACTCACTGTCAGTCGCCTCCTAGGTCCTGTCAACACAGCCTGGCCGCGTTGTTTGCGCGCGCTGCTCGCTGATTGGATCAGCTCTGGCTCAGCCCAGCCAATCAGGAAGCGCTCTCGGCCGTGACGGAAAGGCTGCGCCGCCGCCGCCGCCGCTCCGGAAGTACGAGCTCACTCGGTTGTCGCGCCTCTTCTGACGCCTCCGGCAACATGTCGGCCGAGAGCGGTAGTGATTCTCAGCTGAGAAGAAGAAGGCGCCGGGACCCAGAGGAACGAGAGAAAACGGAACCCAGCCAGCGAGAACTGGCAGTGGCGGTGGCGGGGAGCGAAGAAAACGAGGATGAGAACGAAGAACGCTGGGTTGGGCCGTTACCGGTGGAGGCAACACTGGCCAAGAAGAGGAAAGGTAGCTGCGGAGAGCCCGCCCGAGAGCAAGTGCAAGGCTACATTAGCGGCGTGCGAGGGTTGATTTCAAGCACGCACGCCGGCGGGTGTGAGATCGTGGGTTTGTGCGCTTAGACGGACGGTCTTTACTTCATTTCCTCCCCGGATCGTGAATTGGCCTTAGTGTAGCTTAGTTTTCAAACTACGTAACACTGTTGATCCCCGACTAGTTAGCATAGATGCTACAACAGTACTTGTCTGTATTTTTGTGCGGGGGTGCTTTTATTGACCTCGTAGCTGTCACGTAAAGTTGGAATTCCTAATTTTGATTAGCACGTGTGGGAAGGAGTACGCGTTCTCAGAATCATAGACTTGAATTCTCAACCCTGGCTTGTCTATACTAATGAATTTTCAAACCTAGGGGAAGTTGCTTAAGTTTCCTGGATTTGAAGCCATATTCGAGACAAAATAGAAGTGTTTTGCCATAGTAAGGTTTTATTTTATTTTTTTAAATTCTACTGTTTTAAATGCTTTTCTAATAACTTTTTTTCCCTAAATGTGTTCGTGTGTGTGTGTGTGTGTGTGTGTGTGTGTGAGAGAGAGAGAGAGAGAGAAAGAGAGAGAGAGAGAGAGAGAGAGAGAGAAGTAACTCTTTTAACCAGGCTAGCTTTTTAGCAGATAGCCTTCTAGGTTTTAGGTGTAGTGGTTGTTGAATTTTATATAAGGACACCTTTTTAGTTCCTTATTTTTTCCTCCTGTTAAGTGTTCTCCACAGCAACCTTTGCCTTCTCCACAGCAGTTAGTACTTTTTGTAGTTGTATGTTTATTCATGTGACTTTCTGAACACTACTACACTAAACATATAAGGACATGGATCATGCACTTTTTGCTCCAACCCTTGGTACAGTGCTTTGCATAAAAATGTAATGAATATTTTATTACGTTTTTGCTGTTATTATTTCACTTAAATATTGCTACATATACCACTTAAAGGGAAGAAACAGGGATAATTAGGCAAGGAAAAAAAGAAGAAAGAAAAAAACCAAACGCTGAAATACTGACATAGGAAACAAGTGTTCTATAAACAATACAGTTTCAACAGAAAAATCTTTACCCTTAGCCAAATGCTTCTTTTAAGCCAGCCAGTAGTGTGTGAGTTTGAAAACAACAACAACAAAAAGACCTCTGAAACTACAAACAGTTGTTATAAAAATATGTAAAACATTATCTAAAATGACAAGTGTTTAATAACGCTAAACTTGTAGAAATGGAGCTACGATTGGACTTCTTGTGTATGCTTTCACAATGATATACAGTTATATGACACTACATTAAATTAAGCTATTTCTTAAAAACATTCCTTTTTATTACTTTATATGTATGGATATTTTGCCTGCATATATACCATGCAGGTGTCTGGTGTCCATGGAGTCCAGAAGAGAGGGCGTCAGATATCCTGGAACTGGAATTACAGATGGAAGAGTAGACAGAACTCTTAACTACTGAGCCTTCTATCTGGCCCCAAATTAAGCTGTATTTAAATTTTTATTTATTGTTATTGTGTGTGTTGGTGGGATCAGAGAGGTGGGAACACACATGCCATAGTGGAGGCCTGAGGACAACTTTGTGGAGTTGGTTCTCTATGTCTACCTTTGTGTGGGTTCCAAGGATTGAACTCAGGGTACCAAACTTGGGCCAGCACCTTTACTCTGTGAGCCATCTCGCCTATCTTAAGGTAAACGATTTCTTAAGGAAAATAATTATTTCTTCCTCTTTTTTATGTCCTTGTTCCCTTGAACATATTCAGAGGAATTAACAAACAATAAAAAGCTATGTAGAACAAATAAGATAAAATTTGTTACAGCAAACTCTCTAACAACACTATTAAAAAGACAATGGAATACTACTTCTATGTAAAGAAGTGCAAAAGTAAGCAGCCCAGGATTGGTGTAGAAGCTCCAGAAGTTCCTAGGTACCTTCTGACCTAACATAACAAGTGTATGGTCCTCATTTTCATTGTCCTGAGTTCTTAGAATTACAGCATTAATAATCTAGTGCCAAGCTAGGGAAGAAAGGGAAGCTTTTTAAGATTATTTTCTTATTATCACAAAACATTTGCACCTTACCCCTTTATGTAGTGCATACAGTCACTATGAGAAAGGCCTTTTAACTAAATGTTAGTAGGCAGACATAAAAAATGGGAATTCTGTTACTCAAAAAGTTAATGGAAATAGTTTCCCAGACATAATTTTGAGTGTGCTATATAGCAGTACAAGAATCTAACAGTTTGCCATGTTCAATTTACCAACTTTATGTAGGCATGTTTGATAGTCTTATTTGGAAACAATACCATTCCTAAAATTGATTTTACCAGTAAAATTGGTCCTGGCTTATAATAAAATTAAGATTTTTTTTTTTAAACATTCCTCAATTTTCCATTTTCCCAGTTGTACTCCTAGAAAAATACCCGAAATGCACTCAACTAGTATTTCCTTAGCTCTAAACATCTAAGCATTTCATTTCGTTTTCATGTCTCAGTTCTTTTTCAATGACATATTAGAGGATTGGTGGCCTTAAAAATAAACATACATCTTACAAATAGCTGTTAGCTTTTTAGTTAAATTAATAATAACTGGTATCTTTATGGTTATGGAGATTGTCATAGTTTCATAAATCTTTAGGTCTCTTTGAACCTCATATTAAGCCAGAACCATTCACAATTTCAAAACCTTTGAAATGGAAGCTAGAGCTCAGTCATTACAAGCACTTGCTCCTCTTCCAGAAGACCTAAGTATGAGTCCCAGCACCCACCTCAGACAACTCATAAACCACCTGTAATTCTAATTTAAATGGATCCAACACCCTCTTTTGGCCTCATTGGACCTGTACACACAGGGCATACAGTGGCACAGACATACAGTCTTTGAAACAGTATCTATATAATCCCTGAGAACCTGTCATAGTAACTTCTGAAATAATGTTATAACTGATATAACAAATACTTACTGTATTTTTATCCCATTTATTGATTGAAAGAAAATAAAATTTAGAAGAGAATACAAAATTTAGAAAATTCTAAATAGTCATGTTAATTTCATTCATTAAATATAATTTTTACCCCCTTCCCCAGTTCTAGAGTTTGAAAGAGTGTATCTTGATAATCTCCCCAGTGCATCCATGTATGAGCGCAGTTACATGCACAGAGATGTTATCACGCATGTGGTATGCACCAAGTAAGTGTATCATCCTCTTTTTAATGTTTTAATTTTATTTTATGTGTATGAGTGTTTTGCATATGTCTGCACCACTTGTGTACCTATAGAAGCTAAAAGAGGGCATCAGATCTCTTGGGACTGGAGTTATAGACCTTTATAAACCACCATATGGTTGCTGGGAATTGAACACAGGTCCTCTGAAACAGCAGCCAGTGCTCTTAACTACTGAGCTATCTTTCCAGTAGCTCATATTACATATTCTCAGGAAAAAAAAAAAATCTAAAGCTTAATTATGAGTGGATTTATGGAAGTAATTTGGGGATTTTATAGATTTAATTCTACAAATTCTACAGTAATTGAACAAAGCCTTGAATGCTTTCTTATATAAAAGAAAACATCCTATCAGATAGAACATCCTAGTATATGTAATATAGATTTGATCATAAAAATCAGTAATGGATCAACTGGTATTATCAGAGCTCTCCTATAGAAGAAGGTGTATTGAGACAGGAATAATGATAATTTTGCTTCTTTGGTGTTTATGGAGAAGAGGATAGTAACTCAGGCCTCCTGGAGTTATCAGTGGACCTTCAAAATGGATGACCAGGAAGACTCAAAGAGTAATAATGATAAGAATGATGTTCCTCTGGTTTTTAACTCATTCTGTGTCTAGATAGTGTTGTGATGTATTTCATTAATTACCTGGTTTATCTTAACAGTTTTAAAAGTCAAAAGTTTCATGTTATAGATGAGGGAACTGTGAGTAAATAGGTTAAGTGGCAGAGAAGCTAAAGAAAAAAAAAAAGATAAGCTAAATTCCAGATTTCTATGTCTTATTTGAATTTTGAGCCTGTGAGCAAGAGTAATACCAAATTCATATTTTTAAAAGAAGTATCTTGGCTGTGCTTGGATGAATGCCTTCAAATAGGACAAAACTAGGTGTAGGAGAATAGGGGCTGTGTGGGAGTTCGGATCAGCTGTGATGGGGCTCGGCTGACACTGACAGTGATCAAAAGTGGATGAACTACTTAAGGACGCTCTATTGTTGACTTCTTAGGACAGATTGCGATTGCATTTCAGATGTACATTTCTTCGTGTTATAACAATAGGCTAACTGACCAAATACAGTTCAGACTTGTTAATGTATAAAGCAGCTGATAGATACTGGCATTGCTTTTCCCCTAAATTGAATTTGTTTTTTAGCCCAGAGCTGTAGAGTTTAACAAAAAGGTTTGTTGGTTTTTGTTTTTGTTTTTGTTTTTAGGGTGTGTGTGTGTGTGTGTGTGTGTGTGTGTGTGTGTGTGTTTAAGTAAATCTTAAGCCATTAACCATGGATGTAGTGTAGTGTGAATAATTTAGTTGTCAAAGTTAAGTAGTATGTGTAAAATACTTAATGTATATACACTGTGCTCAACAAATGTTTTCAGATTTTATATATGTGTGGTAGGAAAAAAATGTTCTGTTCAAAATCTTTTTGAATATTAACCAAAATACCTTGAATAAGATATGAAAAAATTGTTGGACTTTTCTATATGTGAAAGTAGTTTGAATCTTTATAATCTTCTGAAAAACTAGAAAATTTTCTCTTTAAAGGACTGCCTTTACGACAATAAGAAAGTAAAGTCTTCTGATTCCAGCAGAGATTTCTTTGTTTATATGTTTTTGTTTTAAGACAGGGTCTCCCTTGTTAAGATGTGCAAGTACTTTGCCGCCATGCCTCCCCCCCCCCCCCACCTCAGCCTTCTGAGTAGCTAGGGTTACAGGTTACAACACCAGGCCACACTATTTATTTAATGTTAAATTCTCATTCAATCATGAACTCACCTCTTGAGATTAAATTAGTTGTTATTATTTCTACAATGATCTGTGTAAAGGAGAATTGAAGAACAGTCAAAACAACAAATCCTAAACTAGACGTGGTAGGATCCACCTGGAAACCCAGCACCAAAAGGAAGAGGCAGGCAGAAGTACCACAATTCAAGACTAGAATAGAGTTAGCTTGGACCGTGTAGTGAGAACTTGTCTTTAAAAAAACAAAACAAAAAGCCTATTATTGAAGTAGTCAGTTAATGTCAGTGAATGTTTGCTTTGAAATTACTCAGAGATCTGTTTTGGGAATTAACTTTAAATTTTTATATATACAGGACAGATTTTATTATCACTGCCAGTCATGATGGACATGTTAAGTTTTGGAAAAAAATAGAAGAAGGAATTGAGTTTGTTAAACATTTTCGTAGTCATCTTGGTAAGGGTTTCATATTTTTTTTATAGCTCCTGTTTAAACTGTACTAATTAAAATTTCCTTTAAAATATTGTGATATTTTTCTTTGAGTCATGCACATTTACTTTGCTTGTATTTATTAGAATGTTTTAATATTATTTAATAGGAATAATTGAGAGTATTGCAGTTAGCTCCGAGGGAGCATTGTTCTGTTCTGTTGGTGATGATAAAGCAATGAAGGTGTTTGATGTAGTGAACTTTGACATGATCAATATGCTGAAGCTTGGGTAAGTTTTCTATATATATTTTATATATGTGTGTGTATGTATGTATTTTTAACTTAGTAAAATAATTGTAATCAAAACTCCACCATATAAGTTACTTTTGAACAGAATATATTATCTCACTTGCGGTTTTACATGGGAAAGTTAGAGGGAAATTCTTGTATTGTTTGGAGACTTCTACTCTGGTTTTTCTCCTTAACACAAATTTTCAAACAGAATCACAAAGATTCACCATATCCAGCTAATACCGCTTAATAAATTGATGAAGACTTATGTCTAACTACTAAAGGTTAGAAGAGCTTCTTTGCTATAGTATACCTACTTTGAAGATACAAACTTGTGTTTTTATATGGTTTATAGATGTTTAGAATTTGCTGGTGGTTTTAAACTTCAGAGTGTACTGATATTGATGTGCAAGTTATGTGGTTGGATAGCACAGTATTAAGACTGGTACTTTGGGCCTGGAGAGATGGCTCCGAGGTTAAGAGCACTGGCTGTTCTTTCAGAGGTCCTGAGTTCAATTCCCAGCAACCACATGATGGCTCACAACCATCTATAATGAGATCTGGTGCCCTCTTCTGGCCTGCAGGCATATGCAGGCAGAACATAATGAATAAATAAATCTTTAAAAAAAAAAAAAGACTGGTGCTTTGTTTTAAGCGTGACTTTTTAAAGAAACATCCTAAAAATATACTTATCTAATAAAAGTTGACTTAAAATTCATACCATTATCAGAAATTTTGGGGACTTGCCTTGCTTGAATGACATAAAAGACCTTAAGTTAGGCAACTTTAAAAAACAAGCTTTAACCCCTCACAGCTCAAGAGTCTTGGAAACCCAAGGTCCAGTGCCAGTCGTTTCATTTCTTACCAAGGCTGTCTTCCTGGTTTCTTACTGTTTTCCTTGGTTGAAGAAGCTGGGAAGTGGGGCAGGGTACCTCATTTTCTCCAGAGAAGGCTATGGGCCTGTCAGATTAAGACCCCACCCCTATGAGCTCATTTAAACTCAATTGACTACTGAAGACTATCCAAAAGGTCCTACTATGGATTGTATTAGGTCTGTAATTCAAATCTAAATATTGGAGTTTCTTTTGAAGTCAGATTTTATGAACCACAAAAGAAAAGCAGTGTTACTTTATTTGGTTAGGGGTTTTTTGTTTTGTTTTGTTTTGTTTTTTGGGTTGTTTTTGTTTTTGTTTTTGTTTTTTGGTGACAAATGCCATTACCTAATTTGATCTTCTCTTTTATTCCTCAGTTTGTTTCCCCAGACATTTGCTATTTTTAAAAATAACAAATATGTGAACATTAGCTCTTTGAGAATACTCAAAAGATCCTATTTCAGGCACTGATAGAAACTCTAAATGAAGAATTCAAAGAAGGTTTTGATTCTCAACACTATGGTGGTTGGTATGACAGTGTAACTTTCAAAATGACTGCTTTGCAGGAGACAACACATATGTCACTTTGGTGTGTAGATTAAATGCATCAGATTCTTTTGCACATTGTCCATCATATAACATGTCCAATGCTTACATACAGTTTTAATATCAAGATAGGACAGTAGTTTCTTTTGAGCATAGTCAGAACCTAAATATTTTTATTATAAATATTTCAAGAATAGATTTAGCTGGTGGCGGTGGCACACGCCTTTGATCTTAGCACCTGGGAGGCAGAGGCAGGGAGATCTCAGTCAGGTCAAGGCCAGCCTGAGCTACAAATCGAGTTCCAGAACAGCCAGGACTGTTAAACAGAGAAACCCTGTCTCAAAAAAACAAAATAAATAAATAAAAATTTTAAAAAAGAAAAAGAAAAGAATACATGTAATACAAGTCCATTGAAAAGTTATACATAGGGGGCTGGAGAGATGGCTCAGAGGTTAAGAGCACTGGCTACTCTTCCTGAGGACCTGAGTTCAATTCCCAGCAACCACATGGTGGCTCACAGCCATCTGTAATGAGATCTGGTGCCCTCTTCTGGCAAGTGTATACATAATAAATAAATAAAATAAAATATATTAATAAAAAAGAAAAGTTATACATAAATTGTTTTACAGATACCCAATGCCCTAGAGTGCCTTAAGGATTAAGTTTACCTATCTGTCCAACAGAAATAAATATGCAGTTCTCTTCTTCCGGTTTGGTATCATCATACATTATTATCTTTACACTGATGACATTAAAGAGAAAATTAAGGACTGGGGTATAGTAAAGGTAGACCACTTAATATCAAAAGGCCCTGGGTTCAATTCCTAGTGCTGTAAGAAAAAAAGAGTAATAAGAAATTGAGTAGCTAATCTAAGAAGTTGCTCCTATCATCTGCATTTAAGCAAAAAATCTCAGACTGCCTAAATGGTTAGCCAGGACAGTTTGATTTTAGTAATGGGCTAGGTAGAGAAGTGCTTGTTGTATTGACCTTTCTTTTTCTCTTCAATTTTTAACTGCTTTAGCTATTTTCCTGGACAATGTGAGTGGATATATTGCCCAGGAGATGCTATATCTTCAGTTGCTGCTTCTGAGAAGAGTACAGGAAAAATTTTTATTTATGATGGTCGGGGAGATAACCAGCCACTTCATATTTTTGACAAACTCCATGTATCGCCTCTTACTCAAATAAGACTAAACCCAGTTTATAAAGCAGTAGTATCTTCAGACAAATCTGGGATGATCGAGTACTGGACTGGACCTCCTCATGAATACAAGTTCCCTAAAAATGTGAACTGGGAGTATAAAACTGACACAGATTTATATGAATTTGCCAAGTGTAAGGCTTATCCAACCAGCATATGCTTTTCACCTGATGGAAAGAAAATAGCAACCATTGGATCAGATAGAAAAGTTAGAATTTTCAGGTTTTTAACTGGAAAACTCATGAGAGTCTTTGATGAATCATTAAGTGTAAGTGCAATTAAATCAGATTTTACTTTTCTCATAGTTTTATGTGTTTGCTATTTTATAAAAGATGTTTTTCTATATAGACATGTTTGTTGATGGTTATTTTCACTTAGCACATTAAAGATACACTCAGTTGTCCTTAGTTGATGCTCTTCCCTGCATTGTGTGATAGTTCTTCATTATTCTCTTCAGCGTTTGTTGAGGTAATAGGACTGAAGTGACGAGAAGAGATCAGTAGTAAAGCTATGAGAAAAGAGTTTGTAACAGGAAAGATGAATATCAGTCAAGCTACTTACTTGCAGTACCCAACATGAGTATAAATGTGTGTATAGAAAATAGTAATAGCACATTCTACAAGGGCGCTTTTGTTGTTGTTGGTGGTGGTGGTGGTGAGATGGCTGCCTAGGGTGAGTGGAAAGACTTCAGTGACTTAAAACTATTTAGTCCTAGTTTAACAGAAATTAAATGTGAAGTTGTATCTTCTAGTATTTATTAACTGAAATATGCAGGATCACTGCATGTGTCAATACAGTTGTGTATCACAGAGGCCATACTTTGAATGCCAGAATATTATAAAAAAGATTGCGTAGAGGTGTTTACCAAATTGGATAAATATCTATGAAATGCATGTATATGAATAGATGGCTAGCTGTAGAACTTATATATTGAAAGCTGAGTCTTCAGCAAAAATAATCATGACCCTCCCACTACTAAAAAGTAGTCCAGCATTCTGGGCAGTTTTGAGCACATAAGTGGTAATCAGAAACAAGAAAGCTGTTCTGGAAGACCATACATTCATTCCTCACACTCTAGCATACCTCTTGTTTTTGTAGTTTTGTAGATTTTTCTTCCTTTGTAAAAAAAAAAAAAAAAAAAGATTTTACTTAATATAAACATGAAACAAATATATAAATAAATGTGATAAATGTGATGTAAGTTTAGTTTATTATCATCCACAATAAAATGTTAGCTTTGGCCTGCTGGTGGTGGCGGCATTTGCCTTTAATCCCTGTACTTGGGAGGCAGAGGCAGGTGGATCTCTTGAATTCAAGGACAGCATGGTCTACAGAGTGAGTTCCAGGACAGCCAGGGACTAAACAGAGAGACCCTATCTTGAAAAAACAAAAACAAAAAAGTTAGCTTTGAATTCTACTGTTTGAGATGCTGAATAACAATATCCTATTCTATAAGGCTCATGGAGTACTAACAATAGGTATTCATATTAGACCTATATCTTGAAAATTGTGGATTAAATATCAGAAGAAACCAAATTTCCAAACTCTCAAGGGTACCTATAAAAACCATTTCTTCCTAAACACATTTATCTAATAGTAAGCTTAACTGCTCTTATCAAAATAACTGGAAACAGTTTCTGATGTCGTAATTTTGATATAGCAAGATAGTAAGAGTTACTCAACAGGAGACTGGAAAGATTGCTAAGTTTTCAGGAATGCTTTACTGTTCTTGCACAGGACCCAAATTCAGTTGCCAGTACCCATGTTAGACAGTTCACCTGTAACCCCAGCTCCATGTCTTGCATTCTCTTCTGGCCCCTGCAGGCACCCACATGCACATGTATATTCACATAGACATACATATACACACAAATAAATCTTTTCTAAAAGTTATTCAACAAAATGTAGTATCTGCCATATGTTCTTTTCATGGTCCTTACACAGGACTTCACAGGCTATGTGTAGCTGAATTGCTTGACAAATTGCTACAATTCATGTGACTCACTTGTTGTTTTGGGGAATTGAGGGGATGGAGCTTCACTTTGTCATCTATGCTGGCCTAGAACTTCCTGTGAAGCCCAGGCCATTCTCCTGCCTCGTCTTCCCAAATGCTGGGACTACAGGTATAGACTAAGGTCCAACTACCATGTGATTTCACTCTTTAATGTATCTAGATCAAATGGAGACACACCAAAAGTACTATACACATAAGATTCCAAAACAGTAATATAAAAAAGTTTTGTTTGTTTTATAAACTATTATAGAAATGGTAATATCTTGTGTATATTAGATTGAATAAAATAAATTCTACCTGTTTTTTACTTTGTGTAATATACATAGAAAAATTTTAAATTACTTATGTGACTTACATTGTACTTCATTGAAAGTGCTACTCTGAGGCTTCTAAAGGGCAGGCTTATTTCTGTAAAGAAAGCATTAGTTATATAAATCAACTGGTTTAGTGTGTTTGTTTCTTAAGTTAGAAAATCAATTACTATTATAGTATTGGGGTTGGCGGAGTGACAGGGATCAAATCCAGGACCTTAAGCACTTAATCTATAAGTAAGCTTCACACCCCTGAAACACAAATTTGTTATTGTTATGTTTGAGGCTCGGTTTCATACTGTGGGCCAGGCTGTGCTGACACTCACTGTGTAGTCCAGGCTGGCCTAGAGCTCACAGTGCTCTTGCCTCAGCCTTCAGACTGCTGGAATTACAGCTGAGAACAACCATATTGGCCTTGAACTACTATTTGTGACTGAACTCGCCAGTGACTTCTTTAATTCCCTGTTTATATGGTTTAGAATGCAGTCTAAGTTGTACAAATATACAAAAAGCTCGATTCTCAATGTGTTCTGTTTCTATTCAGCGCTCACTGTCTTAATTTATGTATGTGTGTGTGAATCCATATGTATGTAGTTATTTTGTTAATGCATAGCTTATTTCCTAGATGTTTACTGAACTGCAGCAGATGAGGCAACAACTTCCAGACATGGAATTTGGCCGACGAATGGCTGTAGAACGTGAGCTGGAGAAGGTGGATGCTGTAAGATTAATTAATATCGTTTTTGATGAAACTGGACACTTTGTGCTATATGGAACAATGCTGGGCATTAAAGTTATAAACGTGGAAACAAATCGGTAAGCTTTACTATGATTTATATATATTGTAAGTGCAGTTATAGGACCATTTCCTCCATCAGGCAAACAATGGGGGTTTTGTTTGTTCCAGAGAAAGTGGATAGGTCCCAAAAACCTAAACTTAATCAAGTGTTTTGACTGGATTTTTCTATGGTCTCTCAGTTTATAATTTTATGTAAAAAGTTTCCATTTGTATTTGTAAAAGAAATAGAAAGAAGATATGCATAGTGAATGATAAGCGGCGCTGGTTACCCCATGGAAAGGTCACAGTTACAACAGAACCCAGTATTAGTTTTAGAGCTTTCTCAGGAAGGGGGGAGAGACAAGAGAACCAGGCCTGGGGAGGAAAGCACATGCAGAGCAAAGGCAGATGGGAGAGAGTAGAACAGAAAGAGAGGGTGGGGTCTGAGTCACGGCTCTTTAAGGTGCAGATGAGCTTGCAGAGCCACGCCACGCATGCACAGATTGTGTGACCACGCCATGCATATGTGATCACCAGCGCACACCAATGACTTAAGACGCAAGACCCTTCTCTTAACTCCTGAACTGCACATGTGCGGTCACGCCCCTGGAGTGAGGGTGGATTTCTAACACATATTTCAAGGATTTGGTTGTTTGGTTTTGTTTTGTTTTTGTTTTTGTTTCTTTTTAATAGGTTTCAGTCTGTGTTTTGCTTATTGATTTAAATTAGCCAGGCTCATGTTAAATGTTGCCAAATATTTTAACCACAGAATTCAGCATCACATTGTGCTGGACATAAAGGCAGAGCTAAAATGCATAAAACTACAGTAACTCTTTTGTGCAAATAGCCCATTTGGTGTTAGTACAGAATATCTACAATCAGATACTATAAATGTAAAGAAAAAAACATAGAGAATATTTTGAGAAAATTATTGTGCTGTACATCCCTATATAAACAGATTTATCTTGTAGTTCTTGGTATTATAAAATAATTAAAAACTTGTAAAAGATTTGAATAATAGGAAAAGATTATAACTCTGCACTCAGCCTTTGGTATCCATGGGGTTGTATCAGGATTACTTGTGGATTCCAAACTCTTTAAGTATACTCAGTCAAGTAGCCCCTCATATAATATGCATCTATATATTCTTATATTTTAATTATGTGTAGGTTATTCATAATTCCTGGTATAAATGTTATGTGAATACATATTATACCGTACTGTTTATAGAATAATGACAAAGAAAAAACAGTATACATGCTCACTATAGACCATTTAAAACAAAATATTTTGGTCTGAAGTTTGGATCTAAGATACAGAAACTATGAGTACAGAGGGATGATTGTATTAATGAGTGATTTGGGTTTGCGTTATTTCTGTGTGTGTGTGTGTGTGTGTGTGTGTGTGTCTGGCAGAGGTCAGTCTCAATTGTCTTTATTGCTTTCCACTTATTTTGAGACAGTGTCTCTTGCTATACCTGATATTCAACTATTTGGCTCGACTGGCTAGCCAGTGAGCTCCAAAGATCTTTCTGCTTCTGCCTCTGCCTCCTCCCTCCTGCTGTGGCAGGGTTACAGATTTTTGCTTCCATGGCTTTGAGTACTAGGGATCTGAACCCAAGTCCTTGTACCCACTAAGCCATTTTCCCAACCCTGAGGTCTGTTTTCTCTTTAATAGAATTTTCAAAACAGTGGTAGACTCACAACAAGATAGAGAAGGTATCATTTTCTGGTATATTCACTACCCCTCTTACATCTCCTGTCAAAGTAGTACATTTGGTACAGGTGATAAACATACTTTGATACATCATATCACCTATTACCTACCCATTGTTTACATTAAGTTTCCCTGTTGGTATTATACATTATGCTTGGATAAATATCAAGGACCAAGTGCCCATCACTATATTATCAGAATGTTTTCACTGCCCTAAAATCCTCTGTTTCACCTATCTATTACCCTAACTTCTGGAATGACTACTAACTAATCCATTACTCTAACTAACTAGTCTATTACTCTAACTTTTGGAATGACTACTAACTAGTCTATTACTCTAACTTCTGGAATGACTACTAACTACTACAACTAATCTTTCTTTTTTCAAGACAGAGTCTTACACTGTAGCTCTTAATGGGAACTGAGTAGCCAGAGTTGACCTTGAACTCAAGGCAACGTTTCTGCCTCAGCCTGAGTGCTAGGATTAATTACAAGCATGAGCCACCATGCCCAGCTTACTACTACTGCTGTTTTTCTTTTCTCCTGGTTTTGCTGCTTTCAGATTATGTAATGCTAATCATTCAACATGTAGCCCTTCACATTGGCTTCTCTCAGTTAATAACAGTTGAAATTCTTTCACATCTTTCAATAACATTGTATCTCATTTTTTAGAACTAAAAAATTTGTCTGTCAGAAAACTACTAAGGGACATCTTTGTTGCTTCCAAGTTGTGTTATCATAGTAAGTAATGTTGCTCTAAACTTCATTTATGGGTGTGTGTATAAGTTTTCAACTCCTTTGGATACATACCAAGGAGCTAAATTGCTAGATCATATTGTAACAGTATTTTTTTCATATAAGAAGCCATCAGGGGTTGGGGATTTAGCTCAGTGGTAGAGCGCTCGCCTAGCAAGCGCAAGGCAAGGCCCTGGGTTCGATCCTCAGCTAAAAAACAAAACAAAACAAAACAAAAACTTCCTTCAAGAAGCCATCAGGTTGTCTTCCAAAATGTTATCCTTTGCATTCACACCAACAATGAATGAGAATTCTTGTTGCTCCAAACATTTGGTATCCATCAGTGTTCTGGGTTTGGGCTGTTCTAATGTGCTGTAATATCTCGTTTGCATTTCCATGTGTCGACTGATGTGGAACGTCTTTCATATACTTACTTGCCATCTATGTGTCTTCTTTAGTGAGGTGTTTGCTAAGGTCTTTGAAGCAATTTTAACTGGGTTGGTTGCAAGTGCTGTTAGACACTGAACCAAATCTCTGATCCAGGATAGTTGATTTTTTAATTTTCGTATGTCAAGCTCTCATAACCGAAATTCTTTCTGGGTATTTTTTTTTTTTTTGCACGTTTGCATACTATGTATTTGTATGGATGTGTCTGTCTGTTCTTGTATGCAGATGGAAGTCAGAAGCTAATGTCAAGTGACTTACTGAGGGAACCCAGAGCTTACCAATTTGCCTAGTCTAGCTAGCCAGTTTGTCCTGTGGATCCTGTCAAAAGCACTGGGACTATTGAAGGCCTACCTGGATCCAAATTGCAGTTCTCGGGCTTGGAAATCAATTTATCCACTGATCTGTTTTCTCACCTAATTCTGACATTTGTATTATATTAAATATTTTATTTTTCCAGGTGTGTGCGGATCTTAGGGAAGCAAGAAAATATTCGAGTGATGCAACTAGCTTTGTTTCAGGGAATAGCCAAAAAGCATCGGGCTGCAACTACTATAGAGATGAAAGCTTCTGAAAACCCTGTTCTTCAGAATGTTCAAGCTGACCCAACAATAGTCTGTACGTCTTTCAAAAAGAACCGATTTTATATGGTATGTAATGTTCTAGGAGATAGCAATTACATTTGGTTTTTTTCAGCCTTGCTGGGAGTTTTATTTTCTCGGAGTATGTTGGCAATGCTCTTAACTTTCTGAACAACTGAAACACCAGTAGAATTTTAAACTAGGAAGTGTTTTTAAAGTATCTCTGTATTCTTTCCCATTGTGTTTAAAATTTTTCCCATCTGGTTTCTATCACTGTTTGTGCTAAGACAATAGGAAAATATGTTCATAATTGTGTTTACAATAGTTTTTACTGTGGGTTTTTTGTTTTGTTTTGTTTTGTTTTTTGAGCTGAGGATCGAACCCAGGGCCTTGTGCTTTGCTAGGCAAGCACTCTACCACTGAGCTAAATCCCCAACCCCTTTACTGTGGGTTTTTAAAATACATTATGTTCAAGTAAAAAGTTGAAAAACAAAACAATATTTACTGTGGTTTGTTGTTGTTGTTGTTGTTTGTTTTTTTGTTTTTTGAGACAGGGTTTCTCTGTGTAGTTTTGCGCCTTTCCTGGAACTCGCTTTGGAGACCAGGCTGGCCTCGAACTCACAGAGATCCGCCTGGCTCTGCCTCCTGAGTGCTGGGATTAAAGGCATGTGCCACCACTGCCCAGCTACTGTAGGTTTTTAAATATTGGTTTTTTTTTCAACTTTTTACTTGAACATAATGTATTTCCCAGAACTTGCACAATTTCTTTCTCTAAATGTATTTCCTTGACTTTCTGTTCACTGTAACAGTGCTATATTGAAGTGATGACATATTCCTGAAGAATCTCTCCCTCCTCTAGAGAATAAACTGCCTCTTATTGGGGTTGTTGCTCAGTGGTCATTTACATGATCACACAAAGCCATTCGAGCACTCCCTTGCACTGGGAGAGGAATACTAAGTATGGGCTAAAATCAGTCTTTGAAGCTACTTATGAATAGTAATACCATCCAGGCAGACAGTGTAAAGTCAGAGACCGCACATTGTAGCCTTTACACTGCAAACAGCTTCCCAAGATCTCCTCTGTTATCTGTAACTGACTTTTATCACTTTTGTGGCTTTAGACTTTTTTATTTATTATACTACCCAGACCAAATTTATTCTATTTGCATTAATTGAATATTATTTTTTACTGTTTTTAGCCATTATTTCTTCCAGTCACACGTTTCCTTCAACTTCTACTTCCGGGATCAACTTAGAAATCTTTCCACATCAATACTGAGTTCTGTGCATTGCTTCTGCTCTTGCTATGCTTCCCTCATCATGTGCACCATGCTTTGCCATATAAATCAGTCTGTAAGCTGGGGGAAACAGGTATATCTGTGACACTGCTCTCTTCCTCCAGGTGATTTAAAACCAATAAATATGGAGTACTGTGGCTTCACCGTTAAGTACACAAAATTTAATCAAATGGTGTACACATTCAGATGTCTATACAAATTGTAAGCATCTGTGATGGATTCAAGCTAACACAGTTGATAAATGCATGAAATAGCAATTTCCCTACCCTAACCAAGCTTTTAACCTAACATAGATATTCTTTAGCATGAACATTTTTCTTACAACCTCCAACTCATAGCTAAAAAGCTAAATGAAAATAGTTGATCTTGTTTTGATCTATAATTTAGCTACTAATAAAGTTAAAATTAGGGGTTGGGGATTTAGCTCAGTGGTAGAGCACTTGCCTAACAAGCGCAAGGCTCTCGGTTCGGTTCTCAGCTCCGACACACAAAAAAAAGTTAAAATTATCAAAGATAATTCTTGATATATAGTAAAACTACAATCATTGGCAGTAGTGGTCCACACCTCTAATCCCAGCACTCAGGAGGCAGAAGCAGGTGGATGTGTGTGTATGCATGTAAATTGCATAGATATATAAATACTGTTTTGCTCAATCATTTTAATCTTACTTGCATATATATGATTTCAGAGCTAATTGATTGATATTGGATAATCAATAAGAGGATTCATCCCTGGGGAAAACTATTTCTCCTGCTCTCAGCATTCTTTAGTTGCCTGCAGTTCTTTAAGGTTGGGGACCTGAAAGACTTTCCCATTCCATGTTAGCATGTCTATTGGTATTGTACTTATTCAGGTCTTGTTTAAGTAGCCATATTGTTAGAGAATCCCCTATCATTTCTGGGAAACACAATCTTACAGATTTCCTGGTCCTTTGGTTCTTAGAATCTTTCTGCCCCCTCTCCCCTCTTCCGTGATATTCCCTGAGCCTTAGGTACAGGAGTTATGTTACAGATGTATCCATTAGAACTGGACACTACATGATCAGTTGCTCTCTGCATTTTGACTAGTTGTGATTTTCTGTAATGGTTTCCATCTGTTGCAAAGAGAAGTTTCTTTGATAAGGAATGACACTTATACTTATCTGTGGATGTAAGAATAGGTATTTTGAATGCAGTTAGAAATTATGCTGATTTAATGAAATGATGGTATATGGTTCTTCTGTAAGATCCAGGACCTCCTACTCCAAGAAGTTGTGTTTCTAGTACCAGATATGATTTCCTTCATGTTGAGTGGGCCTTAAGTCTAATTAGATAGCGGTCCATTGATGAACCCATAGTTGGTTACCTCTAAGATATGAGTACTAATATTACACCTTTAGGGATATCTTACCATACTAACTATTGTTGTAGATCCTAAGTGTTATGGCTGGGTAGGACTATTGGTTGCTTCCCTCTTTCCAATACTATGAAAGCTCATTTAGGATGGAGGCTTTCAGGTCAGACCCAGCTCAGATCCTCAGTTCTGTCCAAAGTACATGAAGCCTTTAGCAATAGGGACCTACCTTCAACCTCTGGGAGGCAGCCATCAGCAATGCCAGTAGCCTGTATTGTTTTGGTGGCTTCTTGGACTCCAGTAACCACAACTCAAAAGGGAGTTCTTCACATCTGGTACTGGGGTTTTTTGTTAGTCTATGATTCTTGAGGGTAGTAGCATTGTCAGCCCAAATGGCATAACTTCATCTAAGCTAGCTATGTATATACTTACACTTGTATGTACTATATGTAAATTTAGGTGAATAAAAAAATGGTTTCTTAAGGCTTTTTCAGACATCCTTAATGTTATTTTCTGCCTCTTCTTTGGTATGGATCTCGCTCCCTTCCCCATTTTTCCCTTTCCTCCTTTGTATTACCAGTATCCTACCATTCTCCTCTCCAGCCCATAGTTCCATATTACTCTCCTGGTTCTGAAGCTAATCCAGGTCTGTTGTGAATTCTTACTTTCCTTTAAAAGTAAATTTTTCTTTATAAATTTTTACCAGATAAGTTTTTTAATTCAACCACTCACATTTTCTTTATTGAGTTTACCAAACGAGAACCAGAAGATACAAAAAGTGCAGATTCTGACCGAGATGTTTTTAATGAGAAGCCTTCTAAAGAAGAAGTCATGGCAGCTACTCAAGCTGAAGGACCAAAGCGAGTTTCAGATAGTGCCATTGTCCACACAAGCATGGGAGACATTCACATCAAACTTTTTCCTGTTGAGTATGTATCATTTTCATCTTACACGAATACCAATGTCAATGAGTATATTTGGACAGTAGCTTAACAATTGTTATGTTAATAGATTTTGAATAATTTGCTTGGATTAAACATCTAATCCTTAACACTCTGATATGTAAGTTCTTTTAGAGAAAGAGATCTTTTTTTTTTTTTTTTTTGTGGAGCTAGGGATCGAACCCAGGGCCTTGTGCTTGCTAGGCAAGCACTCTACCACTGAGCTAAATCTGAGAAAGAGATCAATTTTAATGCAAGCCTATTATGAGAACAAAATACACTGCTATGACAGTGTTGTCCATGACAGGACAATTCCTAACATGCACAAGATCTTGCTTGTTCAGTCTCCAATGCCATCCAAAAGAAGGCCACTGGAGTAAACTGGAAAGATATGTAAGTGTATACTACTGTTACCTGTATCTGCACAGCCAGTTAGGTCTGAGGGGCTTTTTTATAGACAACTGTCCTCCCAAAGCAAATCCTTCAGGTCAGGAAAATAATTTTTTTTTCTGGAATTTGTTAGTCACCTACTATAATTTTAACAGTGAATTCTAATGAAAATCATAAGGACTTAAATTCTTTTTACAGTTGAAAAGTAGTCATAACAGTTAAAATATTTGTAAAGTAGATTATTAATACCAAATATAATGGGATTATTTATCTGGCTTTCCTTGGTCTAAAAGAGATGATATCTTTTATAATATTTTCGCTCAAAAGTATTTATTTTGGATATAACAACTTGGTATTAAGCAAAGAACTAGACAGTTGTAGATTACTTTTTTTTTTTTTTTTTTTAAGATTTATTTACTGTATATACAGTGTTTGCCTGCACACCAGGAGAGGGCACCAGATCTCATTACAGACAGTTATGAGCCACCATGTGGTTGCTGGAACTGAACTCAGGACCTCTGGAAGAACAGCCAGTGCTCTTAACTTCTGAGCCATCTCTCCAGCCCCAGTTGTAGGGTCTTACTTAAACAGTCCCTTTGCAACTGCTTGGTACATATGCATCTTTGAACCTGTTGCATGAGTACTTGAGGCAAGATTCTCTTGATTCCCAATTCTAGTCTCAGCTCTCAGATATTTATGAAATAATTTCATGAGATTAGTAACAACTAAAAAAAATTCATATTCCTCCCCCCCGCCCCCGACACTGTCTTTCTTTGTGTAGCCTTGGCCGTCCTGTAGTCCTTGGCCATACTAGCTCTGTACACCTAGGCTGACCTCAAACTCACAAAGATCCACCTGCCTCTGCTTCCCAAGTGTTGGGGTTAAAGGCATGTGTCGCCACAGCCCAGCTAAAAATTTCATATTCTTATTGAGTGATTATCACTTAAAGTTGATTAAATTTAGAAGATGCCATTTCTGTGAATAAGTCCAGGAATCATGGAACTATAACATTGTTTTTTAAAGAAAAATTATTTTCCCAGAAATAAATACAACCATCCACACATGCATGCATGCATGCATGTATGTATGTATCTAAAAGTGCTATCTTTGGGTTTTTAAACTTCTAAATGGCTTTGAAGTACCACTATCATCAAAGTCAAATATAGATAAGCATGTAAAGATACAAGAACACTACTACTTATCTGCCTTTCCACTGGCATTTGTCAGGAGATCTGATTATGACAAAGACTATCCTACCATGTTTAGAAACCCTTGAGAACATTAGAAAATGGAAGTTCAAAACATTACCTTAAAATACCTTGAATAATTTCATATTTTTATAAAATAGGTGTCCCAAGACGGTGGAAAACTTCTGTGTTCACAGCAGAAATGGTTATTACAATGGGCATACATTTCACCGTATCATTAAGGTATGTTATACAAACTTCATGTGATTTAAAGAAAAGTATGCTTCTGTACAACAAGAGTTTAAATCTCCCAAATCCTTTTGAACACATACACTTTACTACAGTGTAAGATAGCACTGGATGGTCATGAATATTTAGTCAAGGCCAGGAAAAGGCAGGACTACCTTTTTAGAAACAGTACTCTAATACTTTGTCAGTAGCAAAAGAAAGGGTAAAAGAATGCATCAAGTGATATATATTAATCTAGTAGCTAGATAAAGCAGGGGTCTGGAAAATAGAAAAGCTATGACATGCAACCTTTGAGAACCTGAGGGGGCTTGGTCCCAGAATTTTGTGCAGAATTCTGGGAAAGCCAGTGTATTTAAGGAAAGGAAAGGGAAGAAGATGAGGACTGTATAAGACACAAGACGCGATGTAAATCCTAAAACTTTCTGTGGGCTATCAGGAAAGGTAATGCATGATAAGACATTTGCATTTTTATTTCAATCACTGAATAAGTAGTGATTCAGCGATGGAAATCTAACATCCAAACTTACTATAGGGTTAATCTGATCATGATATAATTTAAGGAAGTTGAAGATTTCACTGAATACAAAGCACTCTTGACAGATACAAACCTGAAGTCACACACACAAAGGTTACATATAAAAAAGACAAGGTATTATATTTATACTTTCTGTTAACAGGGCTTCATGATTCAGACAGGAGATCCAACAGGTACTGGTATGGGAGGAGAAAGCATTTGGGGAGGAGAGTTTGAAGATGAATTTCACTCAACATTACGACATGACAGACCGTACACACTCAGCATGGCCAATGCTGGATCAAATACTAATGGATCCCAGTTTTTCATAACGGTAGTACCAACGGTGAGTACGTTATCTATAAATGATAGTTCATGGTTTATGAACTGAGAATATGAATTTAGTAGAGGATCTGTCTGTTCTCTGTACTATTAAATCTGTCCAGATAGAAAATAGAATTTAGAGATGAAAATTCCAACAACGTAACAAATAAGTCTAGAAAACATTATTTCTGTCCAGAAAAATGTTTTACATTCAGGATACTTGATTTTTAGGTCTCCACTCTATGCCCACTAATTTTATGCAACCTAAAGCAAACTATTTCACCCTCTCTTGGACAATTTCCTCATCCTTTGAATTTTTATTACTATTTATTCATTAATGTATTTATGGTTTTTCGAGACAGGGTTTCTCTGTGTAACCCTGACTGTTTTAGAACTCACTCTATAGACCAGGCTGGCCTCGAACTCAGATATCCACCTGCCTCTGCCTTCCTGGGCTAGGATTAAAGACATGCGCCAACACCACTGGCTCATTTTGGTTTCTTTAAAACAAGGTCTTCTCGTAGCCCGAGCCTCAGTCTGTCAAGTGCTGGGGTTACGGGTGCGTTAAGTACCATGCTTATTTTTATCTCTTAATTAGAGAAATTAAGAGTGTATGAATTCCCAATTTTAAAACAAATCCCTTATAATTTCTTGTCTCTGATAAAAGACTGTTAATAAGTGATATTCTAGGCAAGAATTCTCTGTTGCTGAGCCATATTGTACTTTACCTAACAAATGAAGTGTAGATCTGATGAAACTCAGTATAAGGTTACCTACCTCTCTTTGTATACAATTCTCCAAAAGCAGAAAAAGTACACATTGTAAACAAAATTTTATACCAAACAAGGGAGGAAAAGTATTTGTAAGTATCTGCCAGGCTCATAGTCCACCATAGCATTCATGGTGCCTTCAGTGTTGGTTCCCAGCTCTGAGTAATGAGGAAGAAACATGGGGAGATACACTTAACTCTGTAAAGGTCAGCTGAAGTAGCAGAGCCACCCTGTAACATCCACATTGTGCTAAAGTAGTCTTCTTAAACCATTCTGGATCATTTCACTTTAAGAAATCTCATATGGAGTCTTAATTTCAAATGATCCAAAGTAATTTACCATTGGCAACTACCTTCCAACTCTCTTTGGCATAAATAATAAAGATATTTAATTAATTTTTTGTATCATTTCCTCATCTACTGATTTGAACAACTCTAGACTGAACAAAAAGAAAAACTGCATGTACTTTTTTCTTGTCAATAATTCCTAAACAATATATTTAACAATAGTATAACATTTATGCTCAATATTCTAAGCTCTGTGCCATTTTATAAAGGGACCTTAGCATCTGTCTATGTGGTATAGTGGGCAGCCTAATCCCCCAGGAATACCAAGGAATAACTTAAGGCTTTTTATCTTTTCCATATAAACTAGGGATAATTTTTAAAAGCTAAGTATCATTGTTCAGAATTACACTTCATTTTAAATATATAAAATTTAAATTTTGCTTAATTTTCATAAATTTAATAAATTTGTTAAATTTACCAAAGTTTTCCATTTGTTCTCCAATACAGCCCTGGCTTGATAATAAGCACACCGTGTTTGGACGAGTGACTAAAGGAATGGAGGTCGTACAGAGGATTTCCAATGTTAAAGTCAATCCCAAAACAGATAAGCCTTATGAGGATGTCAGCATCATAAATATCACTGTCAAGTAAAATGGGTTCTGTTACCTTCATAGTAACATGAGACTGTTACCTTCATAGTAACATGAGACTGTTTCACACTGGGAAATTTAATGTTCAAATCATGTTTTAAAAGATACAAAACTATATTTTTGTATTTTCAGTTAAAAGTCATTTTTAAAAACTGCCTTTGATTTTTCTTGGGCTATTTCTGATCCTAAGGGGTAACAAACTGAAATGCACTAAATTTAGCCAAATAACATTTCTTATAGGTAAGCTCTCCTCTGACTGAAATTCAGTATTAAATAATGGGTTGGTACATATTTCTTCTGTTTCAAAAACATGCCCTTACAGGTTTAGTGATTCTTTAAAAATAAACAAAAAAGAGACTAAAAGGTGTTATATTCCTCATTATAAAATATCCTTTAAATGACTACTTGAATTCTCATTTTTAAATGAAAGTTCACTATTTTCATTTGCTTTTTCTAATGTAGCTAAGTAATCTTTCTTCTAACAAGTTATATTTTAATTCAGTCACCATCAAGAATAAAAGTAGCCGTGCGGTGGTGGTGGAGCACGCCTTTAATCCCAGCACTCAGGAGGCAGAGGCAGGCAGACCTTTGTGAGTTTGAGGCCAGCCTGGTCTACAGAGTGAGATCCAGGACAGGCGCAAAGCTACACAGAAAAACTCTCTCAAGAAAAAATAAAAGAAATAAAAGTAAAATTCAGTATCCAACAGTAGAGATTATTAATAGAGAAAGTTGAGCAGGGAACTGGGTGCAATGGCTTGTTCCCATAATTCCAGCACATGAGAGGTAGAGGCAGGATATTAAGGGAAAGGCCAGCTGGGACTACATAATGCCCGAAGACAAATAGATTGTAATAGTATAGTGAGTTTAAAGTCTTTATTGATAGGATTCTTCACCTCCCCTTGCCATTACTGACTGCTAACAACAACCAATTCTGGCTTCCAGACAACCTTCTCAGAAACTTAAGAGAGGGGCACCTCAGCATAGCTGCTTCAGGAGCCCAGTTCCTACCAGTGACCAGTTTGCATGGAAATGAAACCTGCAAGATGGAAAAGTATGTCTAATTGTGCCCAACAAGGGAAGTGTGAGGTCAGGCAGTGGTGGTGTACACCTTTAATCGCAGGATTTTGGAGGCAGAGACACACAGGTCTCTGTAGTTCCAGGCCAACCTGCTCTACATTGCCAAGTTCCAGGACAGCCAGGGCTACACAGATAAACCCTGTCTCAACCACCTCCACCCACCCCTCCCAAAAAAAAAGAGAAACAAAAAGATAAATTCTCATTAGGTAGTGGTGGCACACGCCTTTAATCCCAGTACTCAGGAGACGAAGGCAGGCAGATCTCTGAGTTAAAAGCCAGCATGGGCTACAGAGTAAGTTCCATGACAGACCAGGATACACAGAAACCCTGTCTCTTAAAACCAAAAAAAAAAAAAAGTTATGTGTGCTTTCCTTTTAAAAAGAATTTGAGCTTACTCCATTAAGGACTTTGTTACATTTACCTTTTCTTCTTAACCACAGGTATATTACACTTATCTATCTTTATCCATTCCCAAAGCCTTAATATAAAATTTTGGTAATACTGCCATCAAATTGTAATAATCCCCCATTCCTCAAACATTCAAGTATTTTGCTTTAATTGAAGAATCATATGCAACTAATGACTTCTGTTTTCATATTTCATTTGAAACAGGGACTTGTGTATTTCAGGCTGGCCTCAGAGTCTCTATGTAGCTAGTGATCCCAAGTGCTAAGATCACAGACACAGTCCATGATGCCCAGTTTCTGCAGCACTGCTGGCGCTGGAATGCAGGGCCTCCCTCGTACATAACAACATGCATTCTACTAGCTGAGCCACATCACCAGCCTTGAATGGTTACTAATGCACAATCTCACACTTAGTCTGTTTTCTCCTGTCTGTTTTTGGAAGTATACAGGTATATATTAGTCTTTCTGTTACCATTTTGTAAAGTGAGAACTTTTCCAATGTTATGTAAGATTAAATATTGTTTAAGATTTAGACAAGTTTTTCAAGCCCATCCTCAACTCCTTTCTTGGTGATGATGGGGATGGAATCGGTTTTGTAAAGCATGCCCTCTACCACTGAGCTGCATCTCCCGCCCATCAAACCATTGTAATGGTCATTTTAAATGTTCTTTGTTCTCCTATGAAACAAGATTAAATTTAAATTTTAATCAAAAATTTTTCACTTTTATTTACTGCAACAATTTAGCTCTCCCTCTACAAGTTCCTTCTACCTCTTGTTTAAATGTAAAATTCTATCATTGAATAACATCATTAAACCTTTGCATTATCAAATAAGCCCTTTCCCAAATGTCTTAGGTTAAGTCATTCTCTCTGGTTTTTGTTTGTTTCTTTTAGGCATAGCACAAAAAATGAAGTTGTTCTTTTTTGCAATACTAGGGATCAAACCCAGAACTTCATGCATGCTAATTGTGCTTCTACAACTGAGCTCTGCCCAGCTCTAACAGTGGACTTTCTGAAGTTATTTACTAGCAATGATGCTAGATGAATGATTTATTAAGCAGTTTTTGTAATGACAGAACTCCTTATAAGTTAAGCATTTTATTGCTTTCTATACTGATCGTGTGTGTGTGTGTGTGTGTGTGTGTGTGTGTGTGTGTGTGTGTGTAAATAATGGCTTCTGCTGGCAATAAATCATTCCTGAATTACAGACCAGGGCTATACTTAACCTACCTGCTGTATATAATTCATACAGTACTTTAAGGCAAATCCTCATATAGTGTACTTGAAACGTGTGTTGATTCTTAAAATTTGACACTTCCCAGAGGAAACCAGTGCAATCTTAACAAATGACTAGTCAAAGGATGTAAGTATACACAGTAATAGGAGCTCATCTGAGAAAAAGAATCACACATAAAGACTATAGTATATCTATATTACAATCATATTTAAACACAATTTGAAAATTATGTTTGGTTATATTTTAGGAATATGAATTACAAAGTTTAACAAACTTGGTGAAATAATAAATTCATAATTTACAAGAAAATCAAGTTCACATCTTAGTGTCAACACATTTTCAGTTACCTAGTACAGAAAACATTTCAAGGTCTCACAAGCAATGCAACATTTTTATTTTTCACAGTTACTAAAATCAGTCAAATATTAAATAATTTAATTACAAAGTATTACATATGCACACAAGTATATGCACACAAACTACTTGTAACAGCATGACCAGTTACTTTCTTGAAAAACCAAGGACAAAATATTATATTTTTATTTACATATTGCCCATAATATGTGACGAGCTTTTTCTAATGCTGTTTTCTAAGTTGAAATAAAAAAAAGTACATCTGAAAAAACTGAACCAGACAGTACAACCTAAAAATTACATCCTATTGTTAGACATCACTGTCCTTGTAAAAAACTGCACTACAATTTAAGAATCAACTTCATCCTAAAGTAAGAAGAACATTAAAAACAAGTCTATTTAAGTCCAAGAAATCATGCTTCCATAATAAGTGTATCCTTTACAAATAAGAAACCGTAAAGAACACAAAATTTAACTTTTATTCACAACACTGCCATAATAAATGTAAACTTTTTTAAATGTTTCTTTTCCTATAGACATGTTCTTCCTCTTAACTGAGACCTTGTCCTGAAGAGCCTTGATCCTTTTTATAGTCATATGAATGCACTTAACTTGGGAACCATGTTAAAGAAATTAGCATTCCCTACTGTTTGAATAACTCCCCCTAAGGTATAGGTAGTTTTCTATTTAGGTCTCTATGTGTTCATGTAAAAGTGACTGGCTTTTCATGTGGCTTATGACACTTTACCAACAAAGGATACAATATTACTAAGCCTAAAGTAAATGTGTTGAACAACTAAAGGACCACTATAGGACTCTGACCTAGGAAATGAACCTAGGCCCATTCCTGGAAATGGTTCTTGTTAGTGAAGATCAAACAACTTTCACAGTTTTATTGTTCTTGGTTTTAGTACTGGTCTAATGATCAGGTCCACTTGGATAATATCTCATTCTTACTGTGTTTAATATCTCATTCTTACTGTGTATTATGCAAAATGCTTTAGGAGAGAGTTCTAGTAAAACGTAGAAAACACTGATTTCTATAGTTTATACTCCCCAGCATTGATGATACTGGTATACTGGTATGTAAGGCAATCCTATTTCCTCCAATACAGTTTCAATACTAGTACACAAATGCCATGTCTACTATCGAAACTGAACAAAAAAGTGGGATAAAGAAACCATACTTCCCTAGGTTCTGTTAGGCACTACGCTGGCTGTTTTGTTTTGTTTTGTTTTCACCGAAATAAAGAACCTTTACTTACTCATTCTCTGTGACGATTTCTCCCCAATATACAGGTCATATATAAACTGAAAATATCCCGTACCTAATGTACCCTTTAAAAGTCTATATCCAAGAAATTTCTATTTAACCAATGTGATACGGTCATTTAAAATTGCCACAGAATAATTTTTAAAAGCAATGTCATATTTAGTTCTCAGTCCAGGATTCTTATATACACGTCCTACATTAACTATCGTATTTGAGATGTAGAATTTCTTAGGATACATTACATGCAGAGTAACTTTTAACCATAAGCTTGAAACAACTGCATTAGAATCAGGCAACATCCAACACTCCAGCAGCCACAAGTTGCCGGGACAGCCAGTCCAACCCTTCGTAGAGCCCCATACCACTTCGAGCATCACAACCCTGAATATACCAGCTCCGACCACAGCATAGTTTATGGAGACTAAGAAGTTCAGTGATTTCTTCTACTGACAGTGCTCCAGCAACATCCTAAGAGACACAAAATATAATTTTTGTAAGTCCTTCCAAGGGATCATTTTTTTTCTTAGTATTTATATAGGAATATGCTGTTAATATTGTTTGTTTGTTTGAGACAGGGTTTCTCTGTGTAGCCTTGGCTGTCGTGGAACTCTTTGTAGACCAGCCTGGCCTAGAACTAAGAGATCCATCTGCCTGTGCCTAAGTGTTGGGATTAAAGGTGTGTACCACCACCGCCTGGCAGCTGATAATATTCAAATTGAATCCTAACCAAAACCTATATTCATTTTCAGTAATTATTCTTAGATTAATTAAAATAATTAATAGTTTTGGTTAGCATTACCTATATATATTAAGGATAATATAATGAAATCAGCCATCTGGCCCCTTCTCACCCAAAAAGAAGTACATATGTAACATAAAAATGGTTTATGTATAAATTATGTTATGAAGGTTGTATTATTTCCCACCCTTGATCCTTCCCAGAAACAATAGTAGTGATTTCTTATATATTTTTCAAAAAAATTTACATATATAATCAAAGTACATACTTTTGTCTTGCGGGCTAGGGTCTTTACTTAACAGAAAGATATTTTTAAATTTAATATGTTATCAACATTAACGTTAAAACTGCATTTCTTTGCATGGATGCCATGTAATTTATTTAATAAGTCCAAAGTCATGTGTTCATATGCTATTATAAACCTGTATCTACAGTTAGCCCTTTACATCCATGGATTCAACTAACTGGTTTAAAATTTTTCAGATCTTATTATATGCCCATTCTGAACATTCCTTGCTCCTTCTTCTCAGAAGCAACAACCACTAACATTTTCTTACAGAACATGCAGACTTGTTATTACTCTCTAAACAATAAGGGCTAACCACTATTAACATACCATTTCCATTTCACTAAGTCTTATAAGTAACCTACAGATGATTTTGAGTATATAGGAGAATGTGTGAGTTATACATAAATACTAAATATTATAAAAAAGACCTTAAACATCCAAAGGCTTTGGTATCTGTAAGAGATCCTAGACCCAATCCTCCATGAATCATGAGGGACAACTGTGTATTCAACACATATATACATACAAGATAAGTTTATCTACATTTACAAAATTATCTTGAGTTAACATAATATACTGCTATAGACCAAGAGTAAAGGGGTATGTATATATATCTAAAATTTGAACAGAGTTGCCATTACTGTGTTTAGTAACTATGCCAGAGTGTATGACTCTCTAAGGATTCTGTCAGTTCATCTTTAGCAACATCACAAGTATATTATTTGCATGTTTACTGGTCAAGTGAAGATGTTTCAGTTCTTGCTAGTTGCCTGTTCTTGTTCATTTTTAGTGAGATGAAAATTCCTTATTCTTCACTCTACTTTCCCTCCTAAGACATCTACTGTATTCAACTTCACTTCAGAGAAATGGAGGAACGGCTCCATTGTTAAAAGCACTGGCTACTCCTCCAGAGGACCTGAGTTTTATTCCTAACACCCAATCAATTGTCCTCACAACTCTGAGGCTTGTGGCTTACAATTGTCTATTATCTCTAGTTTCAGGGGCTCTTGGCACCCCTCGTCTGGCCTCTGTGGGCACCAGGCATACACGTGCACAAACATACACTCAGAGGGAACACCTATACACAAAACTTAGAATTTAAACCCCAGCACTACTTCCTTAAAAGCACTCTCACCTTCCTGTGAAGCTTAGACCAGAAAGATCTAAGAGTCTGGCCTCTCCCACCTGAATCTTCACTCAACCACTAAATTCTATTCTACCCCATGAAAGTCCTCTCTTCTCCGTCCGCCTTTCGGTTCCTCTAATTCAAGGTAATTACATGTCCTATTTTTACTGCCTGGCTGTGGTTTTTTTCCTAGCCCCAAAATTAGTCTTAACATTTTGGTATAGTGTTATCATTTACTAATAAGTCCAAACAGTTTTTATGTTTTTCCTCTGTATAAAATCTAAACTTTTTCATTCTAGCCCTGCATGGTCTTTACAACATGACCAGATCTATTAATCTAGGTTTTCTTCATCCTCTACCTGATGTTCCTTAAAAATGCCCATGCCATTTCTCTTCCTGTTAATATCTTTTCCTTCACTTACAGACCCAAAGACATCTACAAATTCATCCTATCACAATTTTAATTCCAACCTTATAACCCAACCCCACCATATCCAGGATCAAAACCAGGTCGTGCAAATATTGCATAGAGAACTACCTCTGAGTTACAACCCCAGCTTTTTCTTTTGTTGAGATAGGTCTTGCTGTGTAGCTCATGCTAGCTTTGAGATTTCTATTTAGGCAGGACAACCTAAACTTGATCCCTCTGTTCTACCTCCTACATCCTACATTTAGATCCTTTAGGCTACCACTTCAATGAGAACAGCTCTACCTCCTTATTGAAGGAACTTCCCATTTTATCTTTATTAAAGAATATAACGTTTATATCGAGACCCAAGAATGCATTGTCTGCATCAACTACTTGATTTGTGTGTTTCTATATACTCGGATACCCAAGGTAACATCTTCCACAGCAGAAATTTTATAGACAGCTACTGAATTGACTCTTTGAAATCTTCTCAACTGACTTACGACATGAAATATACAAAACTACTGAAGTAGTAAGTGTTCTGATATAAAAATCCATTACCTGTTTGTTAGCAAAAATGAGGAGCAAGGCATCTCGGAGTTCTTTCTCTGTTAACAGCTTTGCAAGTTCACTGTGTGCTTCGCTAACTCTGTCTCGGTGACTGCTATCAACAACAAATACAACAGCTTCCAAAAACACACAAAGTATTCAAGTTATTTGTTAAATTCAGTAAATTAGCCAAGTACTATTCATTATTCTAGCTCAATTTTGTTTACCATCTCCATCTTCATTTAAAGGCTGCCTATTTAATAGCAGGACTTAATGATTGCATCTTGAGTAGTTTACATAACTTCATAGGTTTACTTTCTCCTCTGATGGGATTTATAAAACTGACTATCAAACACATACTGTGCAAGTTGGTTCGTTCGTTCATTCTCTCTCTCTCTCTCTCTCTCTCTCTCTCTCTCTCTCTCTCTCTCTCTCTCTCTGTCTCTCTCTCTCAAATGTGCATAAGAGCGACCTTGAGGATACCTACCTGTTCTGTGAAAACTTCCTTTACAAAAAGTCTTACAAAAGCAGAGGGAGGGCACCGTTTAGGTAGAAGACCAGTAGAAGGAAAAAGGATAGTATGATGACACATATATATGAAAATGCCATAATGAAACTCATTACTTTGTGTGCTAACTTAGAAAGTTAAAAAAAAAAAAAAAAACCTGCTGGGTGTTGTGGTGCATGCCTTTAATCTCACCACTCAGGAGGCAGAGGCAGAAGGATCTTTATAAGGTTGAGGCCAGCCTAGTCTACATAGCAAGCCCCAGGCCAGGTAAGGCTATATAGTGATACTATGTCTCAAAAACTTAAAAAATACTAGTAAGTAGTTTAGAAAAATACAATCTTTTAAAAATAAAGTATCACCATGATTATCTCTCCAAAGTATTCCTCTCCTTCAAAATTATGGCCCACATTTACCATAATACCAAAATTTCCAGGGTAAAAATAATTAGTCTAACATTTAAATGGGAATAGGATGGATGGCATACAAAATAGGTGTATGAATATGCTTCATGGGAGAGAAGAGGCACAAAAGTGTAGAATGGAGCGAAGTGTGATAAAGGCTAGATGGGATGCTGGAATATGTCCCATTTGGTCAAGAGAAAATTATGATGGGTTCCCCTGGGATCACACTGATTATAAATCAGGGAATAGTACTGTGAACAATTATGATAGGCTAAATGTTGGCCTCAGATTACACATATACACCACACTTCATGTTACCTTATTGTTAGCAACCATACCCATAAGGATACTGAAAACAGACTTTAACTTTAATAACAACCAAGAGGAGGTAAGTATCTTTTTTAATTCTACAATAACGGTCTTTCATAAGTAAACTAAATGTACATATCCCAGTTTTACCATTACTTTTTTAAAGTACATTTCCATCATGCCCCCACTACCCTCCCTCTCAAATTCCACCATTTTTCTTCTAAACAGCAGTTTTGCTAGTTAAATCAGAGGACTAAAACTCTTCTTAAGAATGTTTTTAAGTTAAAAAAAAATGTCATTCTTGACTCTTACCTTGTGTATTGAGGTAATAATGTTTCCACAATGGTCTTAATTTGTGCTTTCCACCCACATCCCAAATGGTAAATTTTAGATTTTTGTATTCCACAGTTTCCACATTAAAACCTGTTTTTTTAAAACATTACTTTTTTATATTGCATTTATATTTAACAATAAATGTCACATCAAACGTAAGCAAATCCTTGTTTATATTTTTTAGTTAGCAACTGTCTGCTTATAGCAACAGCTACTGAAGCTAAACTAACTATACTTCTAGTTCTTCGGGGAATGTCTACCTTTAACAGCTACTAAACGTGTACATTTCTCCCAGGGTCCTCAGGACCTGGGCATCCATATACCTGCCCACTCTACCTCTGCCACCTCCCCCTTCCTAACATCAATCAGATTTCCATCCAACTGTCCCATCAACATTCAGTCCTCTTTGCTATGTCACTGTGGATATTTCAGCCTCCACAACCATGACCTCATTTGCTGTGTCTTAGAGCCAGAAAGGGAAACCTGCATAACAATATCACACTCCAAGAATTCACCGAGCTACAAGCCAGTTGGCTAGCAGTATTCAAACTTACCAATTGTCGGAATAGGCTGCATGAACTCATCTTGTTTTAACTTGAATAAAATAGTAGTTTTTCCAGCACCATCTAATCCTAATGTAACTACGCGAATTTCCATTTTGGGTCCAATATGAACTCTGTTGTCCTGTGGTTTTGAAAAAACTGAAGTCAGAATATGACAATATTTATGCTTTTTGTTTACTCTTTGTTTTTTTTTTAACCATGTTGATTGACAGATCTTGTCTCAGAATAATGTAAGGCACTTGACACTAACCTCCAGCAGGTGCATACACACACGTATTTGCACACACATGAATGTGTAAATATCACACAGAAATTTAAAACCCCAAAAAAGAGATAATCAAAAATAAAGACCACCATTAAATTTCCAGAAATATCTATTAATACAATAATGGTGTATATTTTTCCAGATATATTCTACATTGGACAAGAATCATAAAACAAATGTACTTTTCATTTATTTTTTTGTTTGTTTGTTTATTTTTCTAGTGCTAGGAAATGAACTCAGGGCCATCCTACAATAAAGGACAAACAATATATCCCAATCCTCCAGATATGCTTTTGAAAAACAATAAGACAACTATTATTTTTCACTTGCCATAGATTATGGAAAGCTTTCACTTTAATATATATAGGCCAGACTATTGTGATAGCTTATAATCTGAACCACAATTTAAGCAATGTTACATTTTAAATCATTTCTGACTTTTTGATGTTTACAAAGAATTATGAGAGGGCTGGAGAGATGGCTCAGAGGTTAAAGAGCACTGACTACTCTTCCAGAGGTCCTGAGTTCAATTTCCAGTAGCCACATGGTGGTTCACAACCATATGTAATGAAATCTGGTGCCCTCTTCCAGCCTGCAGGGATGCAGGCAGAACACTGTATGCATAATCAATCAATCAATTAATTAGTTAAAAAAGAATTATGAAATGAACATATGTATTATATACATACATTCCTAACTGCAAGACCTATCTTCTCTCAATTATAAAATTGAGCGTGGGGGCTGGAGAGATGGCCCAGAGGTTAAGAACACTGGCTGCTCTTCCAGAAGTCCTGAGTTCAATCCCAGCAACCACATAGTGGCTCAAAACCATCTATAATGAGACCTGATGCCCTCTTCTGGCATGTAGGCATACATGTAGACAGAACACAGTATACATAAAAAATATTAAAAAAATAAAATGAGACTAAAAAGTAAACATTTACTAGGCTGTTTTAAATTTATGTAAAAACATATACAATATTTCCTGACATTTAAGAGCTATATGTTGTTAGAAATTATTGTTTTGCTTTGTTTTCCGAGTACTACTTTTTTAAACTTTTTTTAAAAATATGTAATCTATTTCTATTTTATGTTCATTGGTGTTTTGCCTGAATGTATGTCTATGTGAGGGTGTCAAAAGCCCTGGAACTGGAGTTATAGACAGGCATGAGCTGCCATGTGGTTGCTGGGAATTGAACCTGGGTCCTCTTGAAGAGCAGCCAGTGCTCTTAACTGCTGAGCCATCTCTCCAGCCCATAGAATACTATTTCCTTGACTTTTATGATACAAAATTTTCCTGGCTTTTAATCCCATTTTTATGATATTGTTTTCTGTTTAAATGTTAATATTTTTAGAAAAAATGAGCTCTTCCTTTTCATTCTACTTAAGCCCAATAGTTCCATAAACATCAACTTAATCTATATATGGGCTCCCAAATATTCAGTGTAATCCAACACTACATATCTCAGATATAAAATGATCTAAGAACAAAAATCCAATTGTGAGAAGCCCAGATACGAGCTGAGAAGCCCCAGCACTTCAGTCAGTACAAAATCAAGAGAACTGGGGCTGGCGCCAGTGCAAGCGTTTTATTAGATGGACAAGGCCTAGTTTGATCCTGAGTACTGCAAATAAATAAATAAGCTGAGGCATTCTTAGTGTCCATCACTGTTCTTTCCTTACCAAACATAACAATATATAAACCAGAAAGCCATAAAATACTAGTAAACTTCATCCAACAACTAATTAAAATGATTATACACCATGACCAAATGAGTTTGTAACTAGAAAACAGACATTTCAACATAACTTACTCTACCACATCAACAAATGAGGACAAGAATCAACTGATGATCTGAACTGATACCAGGAGCATTGAGAAAATTCATATGCCTTTACAATAACAAATTAACAAAACAGGAATAGAAACCACACACATGAAAATCCCATAGCAAACACCTCTAAGGTAAAAAAAGACAAAGCTCCCTTCTAGCCATTTCTACTTAACATGGTATTATTACAGGAGTATTCAACATCCTATTGGATTAGAAGTCTTAACTAGAACAACTAAGAAAGAAAAGACATAAAAACAGCTAAATCAAAAAGAACCATGTGAAATTTTCTTTATAAATGGCATGATCTTGATGTAGGAAACCCTGAAGGACGCCCCCCCACCCCGAAAAAAAAAAACTGTTAGAATAAATGAATTGTGAAAACACAATATTTTTTACACACTAATACTGAACAATTCAAAATGGAACCTAAGAAAGCAATCCCATTTACAATAGTATCAAAAGCAATAAAACGTTTAATAATAAACTTAGCTAAAGACTTCAAGACTTGTACACTGAAAACTACAAAACATAAAATTAAAAAAAAAAAAAAAAAACTTTTAAAAAGGCAGGGGAGGGGCTAGTGAGGTGGCTCAGTGGCTAGTTTATTGCCCTTACAGATGGCCAAGGTTCAGATCCCAGCATCTACAGAGGCTCACAACAGTCTGTAACTCCAGTGTTACAGTGAATCTGACATCTTGATGTAGTTTCAGTGGGCACAAGGCATACATGTGGTACACATACATATAAGCAGTCAAAATATTCATAGCCACAAACTGAAAATATATCTTTTTTAAAAACTGGAAAGCATTGTTATAAGAAATTAACAAAGGGGCTAGAGAGATGGCTCAGAGGTTAAGAGCACTGCCTGCTCTTCCAGAAGTCCTGAGTTCAATTCCCAGCAACCATATGGTGGCTCAAACCAAAGAAATTAACAAAGACATCTTGGGCATGCCACATTCACAGATCTGAAAATTAATATTGTTCAGGTATCAGTGGAAGTTCCACCCAAATCCCATTGCATAGGGTGAAAGTGCTCTTCAGTGGTAGAGTATTTGTATACTATATGCCAAAGTACAGATTAGAAAACAAAAAGTCAAATTTTGTGGGGAAGAAAAAAATCTCATAGGCCTCAAGGAATACAGCTAAAAACAATTTTGAGGAGAATAGAGTCAGAGGACTCACGATTTCTGACATTAAAATATTTTACAAAGCTGTAAGAAATGAAAAACATGGACTGACACAAAGCCAAACAAACCAACTGAGCAGAGCAGCCAAATATAAATCACCACATGATAAAGCCAAATGATCTGCACCAAGGGTTCCAAAGATGACTCAACAGAGAAGAGATGATCTTCAAACATGTGGTGAATAAACTGGGAACTGGTGTGTCAAAGAATGAAGAGGTACACTTACCTTATACCACACACAAAAATTAATTCCCAGCAACTTAAATGAAAAGCATTCCCAACTATAAAGTAGAAGAATACACAAGAAAAGCTTCACACCTTGAATCTGACAATGACCACCTAAATATGGTACCAAAGCACAGGCAGCAAAATCGGCAACAGGCTGGCAGTGGTGGTGCACACCTTTAATCCCAGCATTTGGGAGGCAGAGGCAGGCAGATCTCCAAGTTCAAGGCTAGGCTACTCTACAGAGAGAGTTCCAGGACAGCCAGCACAGAGAAACCTGGTCTCGAAAAACCACACACACACACACACACACACACACACACACACACACACACAATGCAAAACACCACCACAATAAGATAAAACCTCATACAGATTAAGATGGTCACTATCCAAAACGAGGAGAAATTATAACCTTTGTGCAACAACAGTAAGATTATCGAATGTTAACAGTGTGTAAAACATCAAAAAATCCCTGGTAACACAAAAATACGGCTAGGAATATAGCTTGGGCCTAGCATGCACAAAGGTATAGGTTCCGTGCCCAGCACTACATAGCCCTGATATGGTGACACATGCCTATAATCCCAGCACTGGATGTCGAGTCCTGAGTGTCATTAGTTCAGTGTCATCCTTAGCTACATAGCAAGTTTGAGGCCAGCACAGGCTACGTACGACCTTTCTCAAAACAAAACCAAAAACAAAATTACACATTTTTAATTGGAAATTTGGAAAACCTTACTACATGATCCACTAATTTCATTTCTGGGATATATAACCACAAGGAGTGAAAATGGGGACTTACAGAGATAACTATACAGGAGCTGCAGAGATGGCTCAGCAGTTAAGAGCACTGGCTGCTCTTCCAGAGGACCTGGGTTCAATTCCCAGCACAAACATGGCAGCACACAACTGTCTGTAACTCCAACACTATTTTCTGGCCTCCATAAGTATTTCACCCATGTGAGGCACAGACATACATGCAGGCAAAACACCCTTGAGATATATACATATACATATACATATTTTTTTTTAATTAAAATTAAGGCCAGGCGGTGGTGGCGCACGCCTTTAATCCCAGCACTCGGGAGGCAGAACCAGGTGGATCTCTGTGAGTACCAGTCCAGCCTGGTCTACAGAATGAGATCCAGGACAGGCACCAAAACCACACAAAGAAACCCTGTCTCAAAAAACCAAATTAAAATTAAAACAAAGTTTAAAATTAAAGAGTAAGGAAAGATTTGTACAGCCATGAACACAGCAGTACTTAATAAGCAAAAGATAGAAGCAATACTAGTGTCCATGAACAGATGACCAGATAAAGTGAATAAGATGTGTAAATACAGAGAAACATTCCTCAGTCTTCAAAAGAAATGCAATCCTTTACATACTAGAACATGAACTTTCAGGATGGTAATGTTAAGCTTGAAAAACAGCCTGTCAGAGAAAAGGAAATACTATAATTGTTCCAGTTAGATGAGGTGTGTAAGCCATTCAAATTCACAGCAGAGATAGGAGAATGGTGGTTAGCAGAGATCCAACAGAAGTTCTTTAAAATATGAGTGTCAGGTTTAAAGATAAAAAAGGTTCTGTTTTATAACAATGTGAATATACTTAATAGCACTAAACTGTCCTCCTGGAAGAAGTAAGGTCAGGACTGGAGCAATGGCTCAGTGTAAGTGGAAAGAGTGCTTGCTTGAGGAACTGAATTTTAGTCCCTAGCAACCACATAAAAATGAGGGTGTGGAAGACAGAGATGGGAGGATCACTGTGGCTTACTGTCCTCCAGTCTAGCTCCAGGTTCTGTGAGAGGCCCTGCCTAAAAGGAACAAAGCAAAGAATCATAAAAGCAAGGCACCCAACATCTTCCTCTGCACACACTGGTACACGCACACACTTTCACACCAAACATAAATAGGTAAGATAATTAAGTCTTACGTTATACATTTTGGGCATAGTTAGATCATGGTACTTAGAATGTTTATCTGAAAACATAAAAACAGTCATATAAATTGTTATGGAGTGATCTTCAGGATGTACACTTGAATAAAAAGAAAGGCATTCCACCTTTAAAAGTAATGAAAGTACATAAAGCATCAACATTTTTCTCTAATTCTGATGAATAAAACTAAGAAAAACTCTAAATGCTTTTGTATAGTGAACAGAGTGAAGAGAGTTAGGAGCCAGGGGCAGAAATCTTTTCTGAATGAACTCTGTTAGGGGCCAGGGGCAGAAGACTTTTCTGAATGAACTCTGCACTGCAGATTTGACCTTCAATTATGTAAACATTTTGCATAATTATATAACAAAATTAATTTTTTAATTATTCCTAAATATAGGAAACAAAATAGAATTCAGACAGAACCCATTATAAAAACAAATATTTCCACCACTAATAGGCCTTCTTTAGAGTCTCTCTCTCAAAACAAAAACAACCAACTAAGAATTTGATTGGAAGCCAGGCATGGTGGTGCATACCCATAATACCAGCAATTGGGAGGCAAACAAAGGAGGTTCAGACTAACCTCAGCTACAAAAAAATTCAAGGTCACCTGCTATGTAATATTGTCTCAAAAAATTTTTTTTTTTACTTTGGAAAAAACCTGAGAAATTTGAATATTAGCTGGATACCTGATAATAATATTAAAAATGTAAAATTCCTAAATGTTTTGGGTAAATCTCCAAAATTCTTATTTAAACTGGGAACTAAGAACAGAGATTTAGTCTACCTTGCTTCTATTTGCCACTGATTAAAGTTTTTATTGAAATTTTACAACTCATGAATGTCCTAGTGTTCTCTTCAAGATGATTTACATACATTTCATGCTACTTAAATTTTTAAAAAGTATATGTAAAAACAAGGTCAGTAAGACCCAGCAGTGGTGGCGCACGCCTTTAGTCCCAACATTTGGGAGGCAGAGGAAGGTGGATTTCTGTGAGTTCGAGGCCAGCCTGGTCTACAGAGAAAGTTCCAGGACAGTCTCCAAAGCTACACAGAGGGTTTTCCTGTCTCAGAAAACAAACAAACAAACAAAATGGGCAGTACATTACCTTTGTAAAAGTGACTGGGATACTGGCATCCAACTGAATGTGATCTGCAACCTCTGTAAACTGCTGCTGTTGTTTCTGTAGTGTTTCTAATAATCTTGTAATTTCTTGTTTTGCCAAGACAACTCTGCAATCATCCTAGAAAAGAAGATGGTATTTCTCATAAAGTTTTCCTTCTAAAAATGGAGACTTCATCAACTTTTAATAAAGCCCATTTAACATGATAGTATTAAAAGTAAAATTTAGAAACTAAGGAGCCACAGTTCATTTGGTAAAAGCCTTGCCTCACAAGCATGAGAACTTTAAATTCAATCCCCAAAACCCAAGTAAAAAGCCAGGCACAATGGTACTTGCTTGTAGTGTGGGAGAGGTGTAAGGTGCATTACATTGGTAAACTCATGTGTTGTTTGAGATCACTGAGAACCTAGCTCAGGAACTGGGGTTGCTTCCCCACTTCAGAGCCAAGTATGTTTATGTTAAGCATCCTCCACACCCCTTGTCTGGTTATGGGATGGCACCTTAACTCTGTGACAAGGAAGGGAACAGCAAGAGATCAAGAATAAAAACATCACATCTTAGGTGGGTTTCTACCGCTGTGATAAAGCAACACAACAAAAGCAGCACAGGGAGGGTGTATTTCAGCTCACAGTTTCACATCACAGTCCAGCCCTAAGGAAGTCAGGGCAGGAACCTGGAAGCAAGAACTGATGAAAAGGCCACAGAGGAGTGCTGCTTATTGGCTTGCTCTCCATACTTGTTTCATCTGCTTTCTTATAGCACCCAGGACCACCTGCGGGGGGGGGGGGGGGCACCACCTTCAGTGAGCTGGACCCACCCACATCAATCAATAATCAAAAGAAGAAGAAATGCACCACAAGGTTGCCCAGAGGCCACTCCAGGGGGGGCATTTCCTCAACTGCCGATCCCTCTTCCAAAATCATTCTAGCCTGTGTCAAGTTGGCATAAAACTAGCCAGTAGACATCATGTCCTTAGAAACAGCTAGAAGACAAATCATTTTGAACATACTTTACTACTGTTTGTTTATCCCATGATATAAAAGTGCCTACAATCAGAAAGAGAAGTATGAAGTCCAGCCACAGGAAGCCCATCCATGGAGAGAAAGCTCAATTGGGAACTCCAGCTGGCTTCCTCAACTTCTCCATTTGATTTCTGCTGGATATATTGTGAGCACCTATTTGATGATGTTATTTCTACCTGTGGCTATTTGTTCTTGTACTTGGAAGCCTCACCCAAGGCCTTGCTCTGCTTGGAATTCCACCAAGAACTCCAGTAGCTGCCTTACTGGGGCTTCCCTAGTCAGTTTCTGCTGAGTATTTCTAAATCCTCAGTTTGACTATGCTACATTCTATTGTGATTTGTTTTTTTCTGAAAACTACATCCGAGGGGACAACCTGCTCTGCCAGAGCCTCTCCCTGGTTGCCTTAGAGGGGCTTCCCCAGTCAGTGTCTGCTGGATGTTTTGAGCACCCAATTTGATGTTTTCTTTGTTCTTTTCCCACCCTGCCCCTCTCTCTACCTTCCAATCTGTCTATCTATATCTACCTATCCATCTTTCTATCATCATCCGCCTATCTATCATCACTTACTATTTATTCTTTTACTTTGGCTTGATATACACTTCACTAAATCAAAACTGAAGGTATGGCTGTTGTAAATAATTTTTCAAACTACACACAACAGGAGTCAGAGAGAGGAAGGTCCCTAAGGCTCAGGAAGACCATATGTAAAAGAGGGTACACAGTACTCCTTAGGATGACACTTGAGGTTGTCCTGTGGCCTTCCTATGTATGTACAAATGTACATACATAGACACTAGACACTTTCACAATACAGGTGTGTGTGCACACATACACACATATATACATAAACCCTTTTTATTATTATTTTTGAGGCAGAGTTTTACTGGATAGCTATGGCTGGTCTGTAATTTACTTTGTAGACTAGGCCAGTCTTGAACTTACAGAAATCAACCTGACTAGGCCTCCCTAGTGCTAGGATAGGAGTGCACCACCTCACCCAGCTACATAAGCTTTTTTTTGAATTTTCAAATTTTTACTTGTATACATCTATTCATAACTTCACATTTAGAACACTTAGCATTAACACAACCAAGAATTAAAGACAAATAGCTGAAATGGGGAATATTAAAAAGAAAATTTTACGTTCATGAGTGTTTTGCCTGCATATTTGTCCATGCACCATATGTGTGCAGTGAAAATGTAAGAAACCTGTAAAAAGGACCCCATGAGCTTTTCAAAACTTCATCTCCTTCTATGAGGACTGACAGTCACAGGAACCCCAAGCCAAGAGTAAACCCCAGCAAGTTGCCTCCTGACTTCCAGCTTTCTTCTCTTGCTCTCTATTAAAAGTATCCAAGACGAAGCTAGGAGACAATACAGATACTTACACGGTTCTAGCCCCAGTAGCAATACTAGATTTTAGAAGAGTAAGACAAGAATTAAAAGACATTATAAATGGCAATCTGGGGGGGGGGGGCATTTTCTGGATTGCTAATTGGCAATGGAGGGCCCAGTCCACAGCAGGTGGTGCCACCCCTGGGCAGGTAGGTCTGAGCTATGTAAGAAAGGTAGCTGAGCAAGCCAAGGGAAGCAACACATTGAGTAGCATTCCTCCACAGTGTCTGCTTCAATTCCTGTCTCCACCTTCCTTCCTGGCTTCCCTCATTGATGGACTGGGGAAACCCTTTTGCCAGCCCCAAGATGGTTTCTGTCCGCATTTTACATAGCAACAGAGAACAAGCCAGGACATACCAACTTTCACAAGTCAATATGACAAGGGCTCAACAACCAACAAGACTATAGTGAGCCTGTAGGCTGGCCACACTTTAAGTATAATGAGACATGTAAGAGAAAAATCTCAGCATGAGTAAGTTGGTTTTTGTTATTTGTTGTTGTTTTTTTTTCCGAGACAGGGTTTCTCTGTATAACAGCCCTGGCTATCCTGGAACTCGATTTGTAGACCAGACTGGCCTCAAACTCACAGAGATCTGCCTGCCTCTGCCTCTGCCTCCCCAGTGCTGGGATTAAAGGTGTACACCACCACACCCAGCTCAAGTTTAAACTATAACTTGGAATCAGCATAATTATTAGCAGCACATCAGTAAAAATAAGATAGGCTGCAGATTTTCAAAAATTCCTAGGGCAATAATTACCCCTCTATCTCCCACTTGTGACAACTTTACTAGAACAACCTTGAATCTCACTTACTAAGAGAAGGAATCATCTGCAAACTGAGTAATGAATTAAAGCGTCCAAGAGTAAACATTTGAGTTACACCTTGAAGAAAAAGCTTTCCACTGAAAGAAAAGAATATACTCCACATCAAAAGACAAAACATGTGTGATAAAGAAAGGCAAATGGGCTGGGCATGATTGAAGAATGACATTACAGGAGTCCTGGAACCAATAGCTTTATGGCAGGAACAGTGTATGAACAGGAGGTCACTAATATGGTTACTGGAGCAATTTGAAGTTAGAGACTATGTCCTAAGACCAATGCTAATACATTGAGTAGAGCCCAATCACTAAATTATGAAAGAGAAAAGCCTATCTCTGATAATTGTGTAGTTAACATTAAAAGTATAGCCTAGCCACAATTGAATTACCTACCTGCTGCAAAGTCTTTTCACAATGGAGACAGGCTGTTGAAACCTGGGACAAGAGAATAGTCATATCCTCTTGTTGCTGCCTAAGCCAAATCAGTTTTTCTCGAACATGAGCATCAACAACACTTAGAGCCATTTCTTCTTGACGACAAAGAGTTTCATGTAAATCAGAAAAATAAGCTCGGACACATGATCGGGCATTCTCTGCAGTACCTGGCACCTATGAAGATAAGAATAAATTTTAAACAATTAAAACCTTAAATTTTGTTTTGTTTTGTTTTGTTTTTCGAGACAGGGTTTCTCTGTGTAGCTTTGCGCCTTTCCTGGATCTTGCTCTGTAGACCAGGCTGGCCTAGAACTCACAAAGATCCGCCTGTCTGCCTCCCGAGTGCTGGGATTAAAGGCGTGCACCACCACTGCCCGGCTTAAAACCTTAAATATTTTATATGTAAAATATCAAGATTTAAATACCATCTACACTCTTAGAGATTTTAAGCCCTCCATTAGACCTTTCCTTATAACTATGTATGAACTTTGAGATTAAGCTGTTAATAAATTATATCTGTGCTGGGCGGTGGTGGCACAGACCTTTAATCCCAGCACTCAGGGAGGTAGAGGCAGGCGGATCTCTGTGAGTTCAAGGCCAGCCTGATCTACAGAGTGAATTCCAGGACAGGTTCCAAAACTACACAGAGAAACCCTCCCTTGAAAAACTAAATGAATGAATGAATGAATGAATGAATGAATAAATAAATAAATAAATAAATAAATAAATAAATAAATAATATCTGTAGCAGAATGGAACCTAATCTCCAGTTCTCCCCATCTCCAAATCTAAATTCAGTAAATGGTAACTTCATGCAGGTTAAAGTTAAAAAAAGAAAAGAGAGAGGACAGAAAGAAAAAAGAAGAAACAATTCATTCTTAACATTTCTTTCATATTCTGTAATCTCTTGGCAAATGCTGCTGACTTCAGAATATCCCAGAATCTAGTCAAGCTTTACTGCTACCACCTCCAGCAAACTGGTCCACACCCTATAACTTCCCGTCTGATTGTGGTAAACAGCCTTCTACTGGTCTCTTAATTTCCTAACCAATCGAATCACCCACCAATCAATACTGACAACGGATTGCCCAAGACTTAACTGTTCTTTAAAATCTCAACTCCACCCTTTTTATTGCTACTCCAGTATTATAGGACACAAATATCTCTAAACCAGATGATTTCAACAGTGTCTTAATAGATCTTCCTGCTTCCACCGCTACTGTTCACTTTCTACATATAACAGCTACATTCCTAATGTAAATGTGATTATTTCATTCCTGTCAATAGTTTAACGGCTCATACTGCTCTTCAGCTGAAGTTCTAAATTCCTCAGCATGACTAATAGATTCCGGCATGACTTAGCCTTTAACTCTTCCATTTTTCTTCTTGTCTGACTCAACTCAAGGCTGCAAACACAGTGCACTTCTTGAAGAACCCACAATCCACCCACCCCTTACTTACAGTCACTTATGTGCATTCTTCCCTTCTTGGGATAACTGACTCCCAACCCACTCTTCATGTAACTGAATTCCCTCAATTCTCGGTTGAAACATCACTTCTAGGAAGCCTTCCATTTGGTGTGTTATTCATCTTACGTACTTACAAGTATACTGGACTTCCCTATCCACAACACAAACTCCTTTATATGATAGATGATAAATACCATGAATACAAAAACATTTTCAAAAACTTGTGTGCAGGATCCAGTGCAGCACTAGCACACTGTAACTGGGCACTAATTATTAGAAGGTGCAAACATGAGGAGGAGAAGGTTAAGAAGACAAAGAAGGAAGAAAGAATCCATACATGTTCGGTGTGAGCCATTCCAACCCCATCCTCCACTATTTGTTCTCCTCCTTCAATTTGCTGAACAATTCCAACTAATTTTCTGGAATAATCTGAGATTTCTTCAGTGAAGGTCCGTATGCAGTGAGCCATATCTAAAATTGATGCTCGGATCTGGTTAGCTTCTGGTTCCAGGACTGAATGCTATAGATACAATACAATTATAGGAAAGAAAGAAAAAAAAATTATAGGAAAGAATTCATAGTGGTGAGTGGTGTCTACTGATTTACAAAAACTACTTAAACCCCTTTTAATATAAATGAACATCAGCCACGAGTGGCTTTTGTAAAACATTTCAAACAAGTACAACATTAGAAGACAAAAAAATACTAATTTATTCTCACTCCTTTTTAAGAGAGCTATATTACAAAGAAATAAATCAGAAGTTGGAAGTACAAGTATTGTTATACAAGAACCAAGAGTTCATCCAAAATTATATCATAAGAGTTATCAATAGATATAATTATCTAAGCAGTACAGTATTATAAAAACAAGCAAAGATGAGACTTTTTGTCTCCTGCTGGAAATACTCATGAAGCCTCTCTGAAATTATACTATTCAGAAACGAAAATCCTCAGTGTTTTCCATGCTACTGAGACTAACTCATTAATCATTTAACTTTCATCAGTTCTGTCTTCAAATAAATAAACAAGTCAACAAAAACAAATGGCAGGCTGGTAAAATGGCTAGTCATCCAACTGAATTAAATTCATACCTTGTGACCTTGGTGCTTTCCATATTCTTTGCAGACACAGCACATGAGTGGGCTAGTTTGACAACCTTCTTCCAAGCAAACAAACTCAATGGCATGCACCTGGTGCTGACAGCACATGGTTTTCTCATGAGGTTTATCAGCTAGAGGCACTCGCCTATGTTTTGCTAAAGTCTTTGTAGAATGAGTAACTTGAGAGCACTCTGAGCATAAGTGAGTTGCACACACAGTGCAATATACAGATGCAACGTGAGCTTCATCTTCATCACAGCGGATGATGCTCTGATAAACAAAACATTAATGCCTTAAAACTGAACATGGCAAATTTTGAACTACAAAATCCCACAACCTTTTCTATTTAAGTTTACCAGGCTTATACATAAAAAAAGGAAATTTGTTAAGTCAATCATTCCAAATAAAAACAAAGAACTAAGAAATTAAACAAAGAAAACCAAAGTAAGCAAAGTAAGATGGTACTCAAAATAAGTGTCTTCTAGAGGCAGAAGTAGTTCTGGAAACTTTAATCCACGATGCAACCAAACACATTACAGAACATAAGGAAGAAACAGATAACAACCAGCTACAGCTTAATAACTAGTCAGCTGGAAAAAGCTTAGTTGGTCACAAGGATGTCCTTAACCAACCAAAGTTCAGCTTCTTCCATTAACTAAACTATGCTTAAATTCTATATTGGTTTGGTCTGTTGAACCCAGTACATGCATCATCAGCCTCCCAGAAATGTTATCTAATAATGAAAATATAGTGGTAAGTATAAAGGCCACATGCTACCTACCTATCTAAAAAAAAAATTTTTTTCAGGAAGGTAAGAAGCTATCTCTGAGACTAATTATCAACATGGGTTATGATTCTGGGGCAAGAATAAATTTATTCACATGAATAGTGTTTTTCCCCCCAGTGCTGGGCATTGAACTAGAACCTCATAAATGCCAGGCAAATGCTCTGCCGTGGAACTACATAGAAAAACATCTCATAGATTCACAGTTAGTGCAAAGATCTCTTCCATCATATATTCAAAAGAAATAGAACCACAAAAACATTACTAATTTGTTAGGAAGACTTAAATTCCCACTGCTTCAGTTACCTGTTACGAGGATGCATAAAAAGAAAATTAGCACCATGCTGTAAAATAAACTCGTACTAAGGTTTGAGTTAATTAACTGTGGAAACTTTGAAAACAAAAGACACTCTTGGCTCAAGATGGAAAATTCTGATCTCAATAGATTCGAGAGCTGAATTGTATGTATATTTTTCCCAAATATACACAAGTACTTGCCAATAAATAGCTCCATGGGTGAATGGATTACAATCATGACTGAAAACCACATATTCAGAAATAATAAGCCCTATATCAGCTGCTAAATATTATTGTTAAGTTCTTAAAGTAACAAGAAGCATTTCTTGTGTCTATTTGTGGTCCTGGGGCTCAAATACAGGGCTGCAACCATGGTAAGCAAGTATTCTGCATTGAACCATACCAAAGTATTTATAAAATGCACTAGAAGTATGTAAAAATCATTTTTCAGATGATGGGAAATGCTTTGAAAATGTCTGTATTATATTAAAAGGATGCAATTGGCAAGGGAAATTTAGTCTATTTTTCCAGAAATAAAAATTAGACAGTACACAAATGGTATCATTTATTGTCAAATTAAATTTAAAAATGACCCAAAGGTTGAAACAATTTATTTTGCAATAATGATAAATATATATTTGTATTATAATATATTCGTGTCTCCTGTTTTCTACGCTTTACAAATAATTTATAAGGTCAACAGTACATAATATGATTTTAGATTTATTTATCATGTATACAGTGCTCTGTTTGCATGTGTCCCTGCAGGCCAGAAGAGGGCACCAAATCTCATTACAGGTGGTTGTGAGCCACCATGTGGTTGCTGGAAATTGAACTCAGGACCTCTGGAACAGCAGTCAGTGCTCTTAACCACTGAGCCATCTCTCCAGCCCCATAATAAGATTTTAAAATAAAGGTAAGATACAACATATGAAAGAACTACAATGGTTTTATAAATAAGAACACTTCAATTTGAAAATTATTTTTCAAATTCATTTTAACACAAAGAAATCACCAAAGGAAAGTTGCAATCAATCTAATGGGTTTTTTCCCCTTGAATCAAATACAGTTCTTAAAATCCACAACTAACACCACTACCAAGTTATTTACTGCAAATATCCTACACAGAAATCTATCATTTGTTAAGTAAGCTATGCAGACAACTCTTGAAATGCTAATAATGTGCTGTCACACTGTAAATGGATTGTTTTGGCAATATTTACCAGACATCTGCCTGTCAGGAAAATGAACAGCACGCGTATTGTTTAACATTGTTCTTATTGTTTTGAAAATATTTAGTAGCAGCAAGCTCCTCAGACTCCACTGTTACATTTAAGTTAGTTCATGTCTAATTGAAAAGCCTCTCATAAAACGGGTCTATCTTTTCTTGTGCTTTGCTGCTGAGGTTTAGTTTCGCATTTTCTGTACAAATATAGATTGAACATTTCTCTTACTCTCTCATAGTCTTCTATCTTAAGGATTTTCCTTAGCAATAACTGAATTATGATAAGGAGTTTACTCATAAAGCAGATTACACACAGAACTTCAACAAATTTAGTTTCTGTTTTATTTTTGAGAACAGTACTGACATCAGAACTGTAATATAGTAAAAGCTATGTTTCTAAAAACTCACAGATAAAGCAAACAAGATAATATTGTGCTAATATCAGAAAATATTTTAGGATAAAAAATTCATCTTGTAATTAATATTTCAACAAGTCTCATCAGTACCTCTCCGGATATCCCAATGGCTTCCTCGGCAGATCCATACTGGCCAATATGTCCATTTTGCAATCGCTCTAAAAGCTCCAGTAAAGCAAAGTTTTTTTTCAATCCCCAGACACCTGAATCTCCTAGGAAAATATGAAAATAAAGGTAAATGTAACAAAATGGAATTACTCAATTTACCTCAGTCCTTAAGAGTAATTAATTACTAACACATGTCTAAAAGCTGCCAAGACAAGTGCTTGTAATATTACCAAAGACCCCCTCAGCACAAGTCGACACATACCTCACAAATCATTTCTTTTTTACTTTTACTATATAAATTAAAACAAGTATTTTAATATTTTCAAATATCTTTACAGCTACGTACAATAAGAAATGCATTTTCTATCACAATCCAGTCCAACATGTGTGGTGGTACTGTGTTCCCCAAAATATTGTGCACCCTAATAAATTTATCTGGGGTCAGAGAATAGACAGCCACTAGATACAGAACCAAAAATGGTGGCTGGAAAATGGGTCAGAGCAAGCTATAGCAGAAGCTAGGCGGCAGTGGTACACGCCTTTAATCCCAGCACTTGGGTGGATCTCTGTGTGTTCAAGGATACAGCCAGCATGGTGACACATGCCTTTAATCCCAGAAAGCAAACCTTTAATCCCAGGACGTGACGACAGAAAGTAGAAAGATATATAAGGTGTGAAGACCAGAAAACTAGAAGCATTTTGGCTGGTTAAGCATTTTGGCTGGTTAAGCATTCAGGCTCTGGAGCAGCACAGTTCAGCTGAGACCCATTCGGATGAGGACTCAGAGGTTTCCAGCCTGAGGAAACAGGATCACCTGAGGAACTAGCAAGGTGAGGTAGCTGTGGCTTGTTCTGCTTATCTGATCTTACAGCATTCACCCCAATACCTGCCTCGGGTTTGATTTTATTAATAAGAACCTTTAAGAGTCATGCTACAAACATACACACATACCAGAAAAAAAGTTTCGCACACTAGGGACTGGGGAGATTAGCTCAGTGATTGCAGTGCCTGCTGTCAAGTGTAAGGAGAGCTCTGCTGCTGTAAAGCCACATAAATGCAGGTGGATATGGTGCTAACTTGTCATTCTAGCATCAAAAGGTAAAGACGAGATCCCTGGAGCAAACAGTAGCAAAACTAGCAATACTGGACAGTTCCCAAAGATTCTTGACATCAACCTCAATCATCTACATACAGGCAGATACATATGCACAAACACTCCCACATATAAACACATGTACAAGTATGACCACCACACACATAAACATGAGTAGATTTTTTTTAAACTTGACAAACTAATACTTTTATAGCAGTGTGCAATGTACTGCTGTGTTTTACTCTATTTCTTTTTAAAGATATTACAGAGGAAAGGAGTTTAGCTCAATGGCAGAGTGTGTACTTGGCATGTGTAAGGCCCTAGGTTCAGTCCACAGTACTTATAAACACACACACACACACACACACACACACACACACACACACACATACACACAGTTCTTTTTAAAGGTATTATAGAGGAAAGGAGTTTGGCTCAATGGCAGAGAATGTACTTAGCATGTATAAGGCCCTGGGTTCAGTAAACACACACACACACACACACACACACACACACACACACACACAAGCTGTTGGGACAGGAATAAAACTGTTTACAATGAATTAAATGTATTTCATGACCACAAAAATAAGCTACAATTCACATTTATAAATTCCTGTATAAAACATGGACATAAAAAAATTCATTTCTAAGTAAATTGCAACTAGAAGAACTAAAGATTCCCCACCATTTTTTAAACCTTTGACAATCAATGATTACATAAATCCCTCACAGTGGGGGCTGGTGAGATGGCTCAGTGGTTAAGAGCACTGATTGCTTTTTACAAAGGATCCAGATTTGACTTCTAATACCCACATGATGGTTCACAACTGTCTGTAACTCCATAAGGAACCTCACACACTTTTCGGGCTTCTGGAGGCACCAGATACACAGATGCACACAAAATAGCCATATACATAAAATAAAAATAATTTTTAAAAAGACACCTCATAGAGCCTCACAACAAAGCAAGAGAATGAGCCCTCTCAAGTAGGACTCCAGAAGGTTTAAATAAAGACAAGACAGTTCCTTCACCCCAAGCTGAGCATATAAGAACATGTTCATATCTATGCATACATTTGCAAACACCCACTCTTTGTGAACCTACAAATAACAGCCACATCATTCAACAGACAGGATCCAGTGAGTCTGCACAGCACAAATACTATCTGGCATGACTGCCATCTAGTAAGTGTTTGTTAATAAAATAAAAATGTAAAAAGATAATGGTGGCATGGTCTACCAGGCTCCTTTCCCATTTGTCATCTTTTTTCTTTAGAAACAACCCCAAACATCTTCGGGCTTCTTGACACTAGGCTGTCTTTACCCCTCCTCTCTGACCTCTGTGACCTCTTTCTCAGTACCACTCCACGGCCCACTGCAGCACGCCTCCTCACTTTGGCTGCCCCTGCAAGGCTTTCCCCTTGTTTCCACTTGTCCCAGGAATTTCACAAACAGAGGTCCATCTACTCCATTTATAGAAGCATTTATTCAAAACAACCATTTAAAAATACTGCCATGGCAATTTCCCCAAAATTTAGTCATTATGCAAGGAACACACAAACTCCCATGAGTACCTAACACTGTTGTAACTATTTAAAAAAAACTTTTCACTCCCAATGGTTTCAAACAACAGATTTTTGTTGTTCCTACAAATTCTTGGGGTTTGGGGCATACAAGAAAGGCTCTGTTCCCCACTGTACATGCTGAGGAGCACTGAGCCTCCATTCTCATGGACCACCTCACTGTTTCAGAAAAGAAGAGTTACTTCAAATCATTATCAATCTCCTCTTAAAAACTTGTACCTGAAGTCGACGGCTGACACTCTATTTCTCCTCACATTTCAGTAGTTAATACCACACTACTCACACCTAACTGTTATGGAGGGTAGAGAAGTATAATTTACCACAGGGACAGAAAGAGGAAATATTGCTCATCAGAAGTAACAACTTATTGGACCAAAGAAGAGCTCAGATTAGGAACTAATAATCAACAATCAGAGCGGTTTTCTTCTAGAGGAAGGAATTACAAATGATCTACTTCTAAATTTCTCCAACTTTTGTAATACACCTAATGTGTATGTATACAGTACAAAATATATAGTATATTCTTGTATGTATATAGTGTAATATATAATATGTATATATACACACATATATTATTTCTATGGTACAAATACAAACAGATCTTTAAAAAATTGGAGCTAGTAATCGAAAGTCACTAGTGTATTCCACAGACGAATCACAGTTAAATGTGCCCACAAGTTATAGTCATTACAACCTTTATTCAAGAAAAAGTTGGCATTGCTAATGTTGGTATGACAGGAGTCGATTTCAACCTCAGATGTGACTAACTGCTCCCTGTCATAAACTTCTGCTTTTAACACCAGGAGTAGCAACCCTCACACTGTGGTATTACAGAGAAAGTAGAGGGCTCTCCCAAACAGTAGAAAAACATTCTAGCCTATATTTGCAAAATGTTACCATTTCTATACATCTGGTTGTATATGAAGAAATGGTAATGATATTCTGTCTTACAGAAGAAAAAGTCAACCAAATGAACCATAAAACAGAGACATCTCTTCCACCATGGTAGGTTAATGTTATCTATATGATGTCATTAGTGTCTTGCATTAGTTTCCTGAAGAATAGACATAATATTTACTTATATGAAAGACAGCCAAAACCTTAAGAAAACATGTTAAAGCCATATTTCTTAGCATTTAAAGTCTAAAAATAGAGGCATCCTTGCTTCCTTTTAGAGGTGGATAAATGATTTAAATTTTAACATGTAGTATGACTAAATTTGTCATTTATTACATTTATGTTATTTTCTGTGTGTGGATGTGCACACTTATATAGAAGGGTGTCACAACACAAGTGTGCAGGTCAGAGGATAACTTGCTGGAGTCAATTCACTCCTTCCACCAGCCCTGGTCTTAAGCAACGCTAAAGTCCTAAAAATAAATAAATCAGCCTTAAAAGTGTTTTAGAGATAATTCTTTTATCTTATAGAGTAAACTAAGAACTTATTTAAAACTGTAAAAATTTTTTTTACATGCTAATGTTCTACTTTCTACATCTGGGCCAGTGAGATAAATCCCTGGATAAAGGCACTGGCTGCCAAGCCTGATCACCTGAGTTAGACACAGACACACAGACACAGACACAGACACAGACACACACACACACACACACACTCAGACACACACACACAGACACACACACACAGACACAGACACAGAGACACACACACACACACACACACACACACACACACATAAATAGATGCAAAAATTGTAATTTTTTTAAATCTGTGAGCACTGACTCTGAAGTAGTCTTAGAAGTGTACAAGGACCTAGTGGCATAGTGGCATACACCTTTAACCCCAAGACTGGGGAGCAAAAAGCAGACAGGTCTCTTAAGTTCAAGGCCAGTCTGGTCTACCAAGCAAATTCCAAGACAGCCAGGACTACACAAAGAAACCCTACCTCAAAACAAAGCAAAGAAAAAAGGAAGTATGTTGAGACTCAAATGACTTAATATATATTTTGACTACCTGCTCATTCATATTTAAAGAAAACAGTTATTGAATTTAGGCAAAGGATTTAATCTGTGATGAATCCAGTATTCTCATTTGTTTGAATAAGGATAGCACATATTTCTGATACTTCTTAAAGCTCTTAGGGTTCGTATTGAATATAAACATCCCAGATTCGCACTGGTCATTAAAGTGTGCTAGCTTACAGTCAGAATCCCACTGACCTTAACAAAAACTCAAATTCTGAAAGCTCTTGGAACTTAATCTAAAAAGGCAAGTGTAAAGAAACTGTTTTCTGTGTCATTTGTGTTACATGAATAATATTCTACTTTACACTCATACAAATCATTTTCCTACCTAGGTCTGTTACTTGTCGATCAAACGGGCAACGTATTGCTCTTCCATGCAGAGGCAAGCGAGTCAGACAGTCATGACAGACTGTGTGGCCACAGAGGAGGAGGCGAGGAACTTTATCTCCTTGCAGAGAGAAGACATCTTCACAAACCCCACACTCCAGAACCTAGTATTAGAATCAGAAACATGTCTATAAACACTATAGAAACAATGTTCTAGTATTTTATATTTAAAAAGAATTGATCTAGTATACTGAATCAACCTTGTTACTTTATTCCTCCATGTGGAGTGGGGGAGCGGTCAGGGAAACTAAGTTATAAAACCTTAAATCGCATTCTTATTCATTCCCATTTGACAGACCTTGCCAAAGTGAAACCTCTTTGAAATATTCTTATGTTGCAAATTAACATAAACATAATCTAACCTTCTGAAAACTGGATATGCAAGCCCCCAACCATTTCACTTTGCTTTTCTTCCCTTTTTTAAAACATGTTTTGAGATTTATTGTTGTGTATGGATAGATGTTTTGCCTGAATTCATGTCTGTGCACCATGTTGGTGCAGTGCCCACAGAAGTCAGAAGAGAACATTAGATTCTCTGGACAAGAGTTACAGATGGTTGTGAGCCACCATGTGGGTGCTGAGAATCAAACCTGGGTCCTCCAAAAGACCAGTCAGTGCTATCTTAGCAGCTTGGTCATCCATCTCTCTAAATCCTGTTTTATCTCATTGTAAGATGACATTTCACTGAGCAGCCCTGCATGGACCTCAGTCCGAGCTGGCTCAAGCATACAATGGTCCTCCTCCTGCTTCTGCCTCCCAAATGCGAGCACTACAGGACGCACCACTATGTCCAGCTAAACACTACTGATCTAAAAAAAAAAAAAAAAAAAAAAGACAATCAATTTTCTAAACTATAAAGAACTTGTAAGAAAGTTTCCAAGGAATATTCAAGTATCTTCTAGACTTCATAAAATAATGTAAAGGCAAATAACAAATTAGCCGAAAATTAAATTTTAATTCCTGTTCTTTACTAATAATTAGCTCTGACTTGAAAAGTATTTGTCTATTTAGTTTTAATGACAGATATATGACTTACTGAAAGGCAGTCAAAAAAAGCTGTGAGAATTGGCTCACTCTGACTCTCAGAGTTAATGGGTTAATATTTTATAAATAATCATAAACTGTAACTATCATATCATTTTCAGTGCTTTCATAACTAACTATTGTTTGTGTTGTTTTCAGTTTTAATTACTTTTAAAAAATATTCCCAGGTTGGGGATTTAGCTCAGTGGTAGAATGCTTGCCTAGCAAGTGCAAGGCCCTGGGTTCGATCCTCAGTTCAAAAAAAGAAAAAAAAATATTCCCAATGAATTACTCCATTGTCTACCCATCAGGACACTACAGTCTGGTCCTGTACCAGTATTTCTTGACTCTTGCTTTATACTAATTAACGCCAGGAAACAGCTAAACATTTACCCCTGGTTTCCTTTTTAAAGTTTTTATCTTCGTAAATGAAAAAATTCTCAAGTACTGTATCTCTGGGTCTACCTACCTCTCACTCTAACTGAAACAATTATCCTCTGGGTTTCTATGTACTCTGAATATCTATCTGTTTGTCTGCTTCAAGCACATCAATACTTTCACTGACTAGCCTGTCTTTCCCTTTTAGAACAAGAGCACAAAACAGTACACTCCAAATAGCAAGCAACTATGTGCTTATGTAAACAAAATACAACAAAATAAAAATTTAAAAAAAAAAAAAATTTCAGCCCACCACCAAACACACACAACACAAAAATAGAAAAGTTAGAATGGAAATCTCATTAGGCACATTTCAATTTTTTTAAATTTTCAATTCCTTTTTTTTTAAAGATTTATTTATTTACTATGTATACAGTGTTCTGCCTGCATATATGCCTGCAGGTTAGAAGAGGGCATCAGATCTCATTACAGACAGTTGTGAGCCACCATGTGGTTGCTGGGAACTGAATTCAGGACCTCTCTGGAAGAGCAGCCAGTGCTCTTAACCTCTGAGCCATCTCTCCAGCCCCCTTACATTTTATTTTTATTCATCAAATACTGAGATTCTCAAACAAAAAAAAAAATCTTATGATTTCAATATAAAACTGCTAGGTAAGAACTTTAGTCTCTTATCACTTTATTAAACACAACAAGAAAATGCAAAATCTCAAAATAAAAGTAACTCTTAAATTAAAAACACATATTACAATTTTAAAACCTGATTCTCCAATACATTTAGACTTAAAAACTGAGATGCAGGACTGGAGAGATGGCTCAGTGGTTAAGAGCACTGTCTGCTCTTCTAGAGGTTCTGAGTTCAATTCCCAGCATCTACATGGTGGCTCTCAACCACCTAAATAAACTATAGTTCCCCAGGGATCCAATGCTCTCTCTGGTGGTGTAGATGTACATGCAGACCAAACACCTGTATACAAGGTAAATAAATAAATCTTAAAATAAATAAATTGGCATGCAAACATCTTTTACTGTAATTAAACTGGTAATTCATAGTTGCTTTGAATACTGGTATAGTTCAAAAGAAACAAATGTAGTATAGTGTACAGGAAAAAAAAGGAGACAGATTAAATATCGTAAGTTATATTAAGCTAAATACATAAAGAAAACTCTTAATATAAAGAGTTCAACCTAACTCATTAAAGTGCAAAGAAAAACTACACCAATATACTTTTCAAAAAGTTGGTAATGCTTTGTATTAATGAAATGCAGCAGCTGGAGGAAATGCAGAAAAACAATCTCACTGACTGATATGAAACATTTGTTGAGTAATAACAGTATCCATGGAAGCAATTTAGTAGTTTAAGGAATTTATTCTGAACTACCCACACAACAACATACCAATGTTTTCATCCTGGTCGACACTGTGGTCTCCACTGCTGAGGAGCCCAGGGTTTTGCACATGTCAGGCAAAAGTTCTACTATTGAGTCACATCCCCAGCCCACATATGACAAGATCAGTATGTTAGTCTTTAAAGCACCAATTATAACATTAAAGAATTAAAAACAAAGTAAATGTACACATACATACTAAATAATATACATACTAGTAAATCTCAAACATAAAATATGCCTAATAATGAGGGCTCCTCTACATTTCAGATCTTTGTACCTTCAATGTAATCTGAATTCAACTCAATATAAAAAAAAGTTAACTGAACCAACAACCAATAAGAACGATTAATAATAAATTGTTAACATAAATTTCCTCAAAAAAAGACCTTTGTTTAAAAAAAAAAAAAAAAAAAGGTATCTACCATTTAACGAGTTCAAAGAATGTCCAGCTGGACTTGGTTCACTGTTACCAATCCAAGTACGTATACATTAAAATCACTTCTAAGAATTTAAAAAAAAAAAAAAAAATGTAGTGATGTCAACACACTCAGAAAGAGGAGCATACCAATCTGTTGGTTACAGATGATCTCCAAAGTTACTCCCCAAACCACTCACTCCTTTCAGAGCTATGTAACGGTGGATAGGGGACATGAGCTCCATGCACTTCGACTTCATCTTTAGAAAAAGCATTTTATAAATATACGGTAGAATCTTCCAAGCAGAGGGTGCACCATACATCCAGCGTTACACCCCAACTACGCTGCAGTTGGAGACTTTTCACAAGTTTTCACAGTCTTCTACTCAGAGGCAAAAGGGCGGCTGAAAAATGCACATGTATGACTACAGAAACAATGCAATGTTGCAAAGCAGACTTTTACACCCAGTAAACGCTGGGCCCTTACCACACACTGTATTCATCCAAGCCCTGGGTTCCTTCCATGTAAAATGAGAACTAACATCTACCTTTTAGGTACATACTGGCGAGCCGAAACATCTACCATGGCACTTTGTCTACTGTAAAGGCTGTTTAATAGATCTACGCCAACTAGAGCCTGTTGAGGCTTCACTAGAAAACAGACGAGCAGGGGGAAGACCAATCCAGGTCAATTTCCACAGGCCCACGCGGTGCTTTTCACAAACAGCCCCATGACCGACGTTGACACCTGAGTTACAAGACCAGGCAACTTCAGGCCGGCCAGGCCAGGACCCCGGCGGGGCAGGAAGGGCCGGTGGTAATGCCCACCCGGTTCCAGGGGGTCGCGCATCCCGCCCGGCCAAGCCTGGGCCGCAGAGTCGCGACCAGGTCTCCGGGATGAAGCGAAGGGAGGCCGCAGGTGCAGAGCAGAGCACGCAAGTTCCCTCACCTTCACCACAGCCGTCCCCCGGCTGCCCTGCCGCCCACTGTCTACTCCGGCTCCGGGCTTGTTTACAGCTAGGGCAGCCATCCTGGAAGGAGCGGCGCCACAGCAGCAGCAGAGCCTTTAATTGAGAGGAGGGGTTGGGCGACCTACCCAGAAGCCTCAGCGCATGCCGCCGGCACGCATGCGCAGTTCAGGCAGGGCGCCGCTCCGCCTCCTCCGGCCTTTTCTCATCCGTCAGTCATCGCCTGTACGACCTCCGCGTGAACCCTTTGGTTTTTTCCATGAAGGTGTCTGCGAATAATGGAGAGAAGGAAGAAAATAAAAAGAACGGGTGGGGCATAAGTAAAATTTCAGGGTGAAAGTGCCGCTCTCGTAATGGTTTTTTTTTTTTCCTCCAGAACTGAAACGAGCTAATCCCCGGGCTAAATTTGTATAAAATAAACTACAAATCCCAGCATGCCACTCGAGTATTTCCCTCTCTCCCACCAACCCCACCCCCACCCCTCCACCGCGCCGTGTAAGCCTTGGGGAAGCCATGTATTGTCAGCTAAAAGTGGCTCATTGAAGTCAGCCAGTGTAATTCTGAGCGAAGGACTAGCTTTCGTGAAAAGATTTTCATTAGGGTCATAAAGGATTTAATGCAAAAAGAATTTATCAAGAGCAGAAAGAAGTTGGGCGTGCATTTGACACCGGGTCTTCCGGGACTTGTGTTTTGCAGTTTCCTTCTCGACCGAAGGTGAAACTCTTTTGAGCCTGAGATCAGAAGTGCCTGTCAAGATGGAAGTGAACCCCCCGAAACAGGAGCACCTGCTGGCGCTAAAAGGTAAGCTGTTAGGAGCCTGAGTCTCTTTATTTTTTTCTTTGTCCCTGCCCTCACTATTTGAAGGATTTCCAACGTAAGCCTAATCCCTAAACACGGCAGTGCTCTTCCTCTCGCCGGGGATTGAGATGCCTTCTAGAATGAAATGCAATCCTCAATTCCTCTGTGGTCTGTGCTACCGCAGTCACCAGATTTTATCCAGAGACGCTCACGCCTCGACCCTCCTGGGGAGACTCTGAGAACCAGAATAAATTTCAGCTGGCATTTAAAGCAACTTTTTATTACTCTTTTATCCGTTCATGTGGCAAGGACAAAGTTACCAGGCTTTCGCTTATCTGTAGGTAATATCGCGTGATAATATCAATGATTAATACGATAAATGACAATACACCTAATACCGCTGAGATTTGTTGAAATATACTACAGATTACTTCACAGGGTCGTATCATATTTGTGGGAAATTTATCCAGAATCTCCTATGAACTTTAGTTTTCTGTACACGACAGTTTGAGTAAGTTTCATTTTTTTATTTTTTATTTTTTTAGCTGAGGATCGAACCCAGGGCCTTGCACTTGCTAGGCGAGCGCTCTACCACTGAGCTAAATCCCCAACCCTTGAGTAGGTTTTATTGATTTTATTTGACCAGAAGAAAGCTAGCAGGGCAGATTTTCCTTAAATTTGCTAGTCGAAACACCCTTTTATTTAAAATATTTTCAGATTTATTTTACATTTTTTACTGCCACAAATGCACTTTCTTACTTTTGGAATGTCCAGTTATGAGGTTAACAGTGCCTTGTACGGATCGGGGGAAAATGCTTCCAAGACATTTGATGGACTTGCACTTGCCTTCCTTCAGGCATCCCTTTTGATATCCTCCAAGCCCTCCTCCATTCTTTGTGATCCACACATCTTACATTGCAGAAGCTCACAGCCATGTATTGATGGCTGCAGTGAAGGTGACTGTAACTAAGAAAGTTTGCAACATTGGATAATACAACAGAGAGACTGACCTGTAGGTTTCCACATGCTCTAGACTACAATGCATTTCTATGTGTATAAAAGGAACTTACTGGATATTCATTATCTCAATCTTACATCTAGCGTGTGGACTCGATATTACTTATCTTTTAAAGTCTAGCAACTTTTCCAAGGTAACACATCTAGTAAGAGATCGAGGCAATAATTTAAGGAGGCCTGACTCATTTCTAAGATGCTCTGTTGCCTCCTATTGAATGAAACCGCTTTTTCAGATCATGATGACTTCTGTATGAGTCTAAAAGTTATATTCATTGCTAAGTGATTTCACACAACTTTGACACTGCTAAAAATTCTAGTGGTAGGGAGTTTTATTTGTTACTACTCTTCATTTTTAGAAACCCAAGATGCCTAATAAACAGTACTTACTCAGACAAACAGGACAAGAGCTTTATATTAAACCTCTGATACTGTTTTGCCCACATGGTTATAGATAATCAGGAATTTCACAGGGCTTAGTTTTGCTGATGTTGACTGTTGAAGCATACCAATTTAAAGGGACATTTAACTAATTTTGCTTTCTTATGTGTAAAATGTTAGGATAATATCTTTTTACTCTTTATTTCTCCAACCTTCTCTCTTCTCTCATACCATCACTTGTCTCCTTTTTGAGACAGGGTCACAACTGTACCAGGTTAGCATCAAACTCACAATGTAAATGAGGATGACCTTACATTCCTGGTCCTCCTGCCTCTACCTCCCATATGCTAGGATTACAGATGTCTACCACTATACCCAGTTTATGGGGTGCTGGGATTTGAACACAAGGCTTTGTGCATCTTAGGCAAACACTCTACTGACTGGCCTATATCCCCAGTCCCTTTGGTACTCTTGAAATGAAAATACATTTTATCTAAAAAGAGTTCTCAAAATTTGTTGTTTCTTGAGTGTATCACTGAATAAGTTCAGACAACAGTAAAAGCATTCTCAGTGAAAAGGGGTAAAGAAGGAAGAAGAAAAAGAAAAACTCATTCATTTTCATCCTTGATCATAGCCAAGAAGTGATCGTTATCAATTATTTAAAGAATATATTATCACATATTAAATCTATACTAAAATTATTAATCTTAAGAATTATAGTTATTTTTCAGGGCGTAAATAATAAAATTATATAATAAAAATTTATTATAGAATTAGTTATGTCTTAATTCTTCAGAATCAGACTGTGGTTCTGTTTTGACATCACAAAAGGAATCTGGGTCATAGTTATCCTAGCAATATGAGAACCTTCATTCAAGGCTGGGAGGCATCCCAGCACTCAGGAGGCAGAGGCAGGTGGATCTCTGTGAGTTTGAGGCCAGGCTGGTCTTTAGAGTGAGTTCCAGGACAGCCAGGGCTACACAGAAAAACCCAGTCTCAGGAGAGTGTAGTTGGAAAGCTTCTCTCCAGGTCCCATTAAGCCCCAGCAGTCTAGTAGCCCACTTATAAAATAAATACACAGACATTTATATTATTTAAACTGCTTGGCAGTTAGCTCAGGCCTATCATTGTCTAGCTCTTACTCTTATATTTAGCCCATTTCTATTAATCTATACTTTGCCACATGGCTCCTGGCTTACCAGTACCTTACCTCTTTCTTGTCATGGCGGTGGCTGGCAGCGTCTCTCTGCCCCAGCCTTCACTTTTCAGAATTCTCCTTCTCTTTATCCCACCTACCCTATCCTTCCTGCCTGGCTACTGGCCAATCAGCACTTTATTTATTTTAACCAATCAAAGCAACACATTTGACATACAGAACATCCCATAGCAGGAGAGAGAGAGAGAGAGAGAGAGAGAGAGAGAGAGAGAGAGAGAGAGAATGAATGGGAATCTTCATCCATTAGTTCTCTCATGTTTTGGGCGTAAAAAAAAATTTTGTGTGTGTAGAAGAATCTCTATCATACTCAGCTTTGCCCTGGTTATGAAGCCCAACTTGTAAATTAATTAGATTGTTGCAAGCTCCATTCTTGAAGCCTTCTGTACTGGAAATTCCTGTCACTGCTTTAATTTGGGACATCATGAGAACTTCTGGGTTGTGTTCTTCTTCCTTGGTATTGACGAGAAGCCATACATTGCCATCCAGGAGTCATAGACCTAGTCTAAATGCTACTTAAATACCACTATTATACAGAGAAGACTTATGTTCATAACCCCATTTTCTGACATGCAAAGTCAATCCATTTTTATGGTTTTTGATGTTTATTATTGAGAAAGAGGTAGAGTAATTAAATATTCTACCTATGTGTTGGTAGAATTTATAAAATGTGGTGATAGATTATGTCCCCCAATATATTGTGCACCCTAATAATGCTTATCTGAAGATTAGAGGGAAAAGCCAGCCACGACAGTAAAGATATAAGTCAGGCAATGGTAGCACACGCCTTTAATCCTAGCATTCAGAAAGCAGAGATCCATCAAGGCCACACTGTGGAACAGAGCCAGGCATGGTGACACACACCTTTAATCTCAGCACTAACCATAGAGATCTGGAGGTCTTTACAGGCAGGCAGGAAGTGATGTAGCTGGGCAGAGAGAGGAAGTGAGACACAGAACAGAAAGGCATATATGGGTAGGTGTACAAGAAGTAGCTCTTTTTGGCTGAGGATTCCCAAGTGGTAAGAATGTAGCTGGCTTCTTTCTGCTTTTCTGTTCTCTCAGTTCTTATCCCAATATCTGGCTCCAGGTTTTTTTTATTAATAAGACTCTTTAGCAGTTTGTCTTACAGTAAAATTTTAGAGTCTAATCATATCAATTTTATCCTATATACATTTTTTAAGCTAGTAATTTTGAGCAGCACAGGATGTTGCACATTTTTAATCTCAGCAGAGATGAGCAGAAGCAGGCAGTACTTAGTCTACATGGTGAGTTACAGGATAGCCAGAGTTTTGTGGTGAAACTCTGTCTTAAACTAAAACAAAACAAAATAAAAAACCTAGTAATTTCTTTTTCCTTAATTTTGAAGTCACAGTTGTTTTCTGGTTTTTGTTCATTTTGTTTTCTTTATTACTGGGGTTGCTACTTGTTGTTGTTTGTTTATTTTGTTTTGTTTGTTTTCTGTTTTTTAACAGTGTTTTTTTAGAATACTTTATTTATATGGATGTTTTGCTTACATGTGTGTCTGTGCACCACGTATGTTCGGTGCCCATGGAGGCCAGAGGAGGGTGTCAAATACTGGAGCTGGAGTTATAGATGGTTGTGAACCATCATGTGTGTGCTGGGAATTGAACCTGTGCCCTCTGGAAGAGCAACTAGTATTCTTAACCACTGAGCCATCTCTCCAGCACCGCCTCCCCCTGCCCCCTCTCCAGTTTTAAATATTACATTATGTGGAAAGAATCACCAAATTTTTGTTTCTCTTATGGTTTTAGGACTATGATTGCCAACATTTTAATGATAATATTTCAAAGTCCTTTATATCTACTTAGTTACACATGTTGACTATTAACATTTTCAGGCTGGATATAATCTTCGTTGGAATCCAGTGTAGATACTTGATTGTTGTGAAGAGGGATTTTCAAGTGTGTGATTGTACTCACATCTGCCATAACACTTTGTTAAAATACCGGATGGGGAGTGGGTTTTGGTTTCTCCTCCCCGCCCATCTGTATGCAGGTTGTTCCCACCAAATCTTATTCTTTGCAATGCTTCCACTTTAGGTCCTGTTGCTTCTGATTTGACAAGAGAGACAGTCTTGTAAATAATAAATTGCGTTCTAGCTCGGAAGACTTCAGCTAAGCAGTTTTCTCTTCTTAAGTTAATGGATTACTGCGGAATGACTACTGAAGTAATAGTACATTATCGGCCATATGAGAAAGATCCCACACAACTGGTAAAACTTGCAGAAAAGGCAATTCAGGACTTCCCTACTCATCCGCTATCAAGATTTATTCCTTGGTTTCCACAAGATGGGTCCACACTTCCACTCAAACCTAAAAGATTACCACCAGTAATTTCTGGAGAGGCTGCTGAGGATGTGAAACAGTACTTAACCATTTCAGAACCTAGTGTTAAATCACAGAGCTATGATTGCACAGTAGATCTTTTGGAGTTTCAACCTAGTTTGAAAACTCAGCGCTTAATCCAGTCGCACACGCTGAATGAACGGAATAATTCTGGAAGTCTGGATAGAGATTCAGAGAAAGGGAAAAAGCACAGGAAGAGGTCCTGGAGCGTTTCACTTGCCAGCAAACACTGTGCAGAAAAGATTTTTCCTTTGTCTAAGAAATTGCAAGCTAGTTTAAAGACACTGCATTTGCACTCTCTACATAGAGCAAGGTGGACGTTAGAAGACAGTGTTTGCAACAGCCAGACTCTGGAAGACGTTTGGACAAAACTCAATCGCCTCATCAGGGACAATGAACTTCCTACATGTAATGCCACCATCCAGAGACAGTTAGGCCAGATATGGGTGTTCTGTGATTTGATGTACTGTGAATACGTAGGAAGTCTTCTTAAAGCAAGATTATCTCTTACTGGAAAAATTAATTTATTTGTCCATAAATATGGTGTTATTTTTAGTATGTAATGAATTCTGATCATCATCTTCTGAATGAAATGAGTATAGACTGAAATTATAAAATGAATAAATTTTACTGTCATTACAATTTTAATGGCTTAAAATTTGATGCTTCTTTATACTGTGAAGAAATAATTGTCTAATATGTATACAGTTTTTGTCCAATATATAAATGAGCATCACATAATTCCAAGGCTTGTCAATGAAGTCAGGAACATTCTAGATTTTGTTTATTGGTGTTCTTTTAAGTGAACTGTGATGAATTGTTGTTTGCATTAAAATTGAGAGGAAGTGTTCTAGTCTTTATTATCACTGATTGACGTTAAATAAATGAGTTGAATTTTAGTGAGTCCTTGAAAATCTACTTTTTTACTCACCTAAGTATAAAGCAGGGTGTGTGTAAAATTAAAAGTCTTAACACAAGTATGTCTCATTTTGTATTTATCGCAAGGTTACCAATCAGGGATTAAATATTGAGAAGTCATAGCACTTTGTGATAGTTTTGTTAGTGTACGTTCCAGTGAGAGCAATAACAATTTTTAAATCTAAGAGTTAAAAAGAGCTTCTTTGGTTTCATATGGAAGACCTGAATTTTTCTGATTTACTCTGGATGAAGTGATTTCTACTTCTCTGAGAAACAATGAAAGTAAAAACTGAGATTTAGAAGATTTTTCCCCCATCAAATAGCATAGTGATCCAAAAGAGGAAAAGAATCATTTCCCGTCTTAAGAGGCTATCGAGACCTGAGAACTTAGACCTACTGTTATTTCCTAGAAGGCTTTTATTTTATTTTCAAGTTATATTTATTTATTGTGTCTTTGCATGTGAGTGCATACCCACAGTGCATATATGGAAGTCAAAGGATAGCTTGCAGGAGTCGGTTGGGTCTCTTCCCGCCACCCTGTAGGTCCTGGGACATGAACTCAGGTCATCAGGTATAGTGTGTTTTTACTCACTGCTCTTTTTGGCCCTCTAGAAGCCTTTTAAAAGGATGTCAGGTTTTGAACTCGGTGCTACATGTGGATCCCTGGGGCTAGGTGATTCTGCCATTGGCTGGTGTCATTAAGGCAAAAGTCATGAACTAGTGAACTGGGTCAAGTACAATTTGCATATTCATTTTGGTTGGCCCAACTTATTAAAAGAATAGGAGATTCTGCTTCTGATTCCATGTTTTTACTGCATGCAAGTAATTCCACTGCTCCAAGATCCCGCTGCTTGGTCACACATAGAATATACCAGGGAAACAAAGATAAGTATGGAAAGATAAATCAGTGAGAGCATTTGGGAAAACGCAGTCAGCGCTCCAGGAAAGAGGCAGCGCTATCATTTTTTTTTTTTTCTTGTTAACCATCTGCCTTTAAATAGATGTTAAAACAGGAAAGATGTGGAGGCATCCAAGTTATAAGCCTTTGTTTGTTTGTTTTAACTTTGACCTGGTCTTGGACATTTGATTTCCCAATGTAAATACCAGATGTGGTTTTACTTTTTTCCAGAATGAGTTCTCAGTAATTTACTCAACCTTCACAAAAGTACCAAAAATCAATCTAGGGCTCACAGTCCTGAATGCCTCTGAGAACCAAAGAGGTGAGGCCATAAAACCCAGTAAAGACATTGAATCTGAAGCGGAATCTGCCTAGTGTCAATAAATCTGCTCAACCAAAATGAATGAGCAAATTGTGCTTGCCCTAATTCACTAGTTCATGACTTTTGCCTTAACTAAGATTTCTAGTGAATGTGTGTGTTTTGAGGTTTCCACGCTAGGCACTAGTACTATCTGGTGTGCCCAGTGAGTATTTGATTCTCAACTAAAACTCACATGTGTCTTTTTTCTTAAAAGACTAAAATAGCTATTTTTGACCAGTAACTTACTTTAACATTCGAGCATGGGTATAAAATTACTATCCAATAACTAGTACTTCCTCTAGTTGCTCTGTCCGTGTTTCTTATATGTGTGCACATACATAGGCCAGAGGACAGTCCACGCACCAGCCGCCTTGGTTTTTTGTTGTTTTGTTTGCTTTGCTTTTATGGGAGACAGGGTCTCTCTCCATTGTCAAGTAGGCTGGGCAAATTGGCCAGCAAGCGCCAAGGATGCACATGTATTCCTAGCCACTTCTGGAGTCATGACCTCAAATGCTCTGTCAGCAGTCAGGCAAAATACTTAGTCACTCCAGGGCCTTACGTCCTATGTAATCCCTATGTTATCTATATACAGCATGGTGATATAATCTACACGCATCGTGATCATGTAATCTATACGCATGCGTGGTTTAGCTACATAAGCCCAAATGCGCATTCGAGAGGTGACCTATAAAAGCAGGCTCTACCTAGTCCTCACTCTCTCAAGGTAGCATGCACACACATACCCTTTCTTTTCGGTAGGCCTACCCACCTCCCTAATAAAAATTCTTATAGTGGGTTTTGTTGTACCTCGTGTTTTCTCGGGTCTGATAAATAATGCCAGCAAGTAAATAACATGTCACCACCACACCACCATGGGTTCTGAGATCTAACTCAGGCGCTGGTGCTTGTACACAAGCACTCTACCAAATGAACCATCTTCCTAGTCCACTGTCAGAGTTTCTGAAACCTTGCTTTTTTAGGTACAGTTTGCCCTTTTGCACCTAACATCTTCAGTTTTCGAGACCCATTAATTATAAGACATGAGATGGTTATAAACATGCATTTGATACTGTCGTGTTTTATTTTGTCCTCTGGAAAAGTACATTGAGACCCAGTTTGTTCTAAAGCTCCAGGAGATACGGCATGGTGCACTCCCTAATCACAGCACTGGGGAGGCCGAGGCAGGAGAATCTCTGAGTTCCAGGACAGCCTGTGCTACCAGGGACACATTATCTCAAACACTCAAAGAATGAGCTGGATGTGATGGCTTGTAGCTATAATGCCAGCACTTGAAAGGCTGAGGCAGGAGAATCCAAAGTTCAAGGCCAGCCTGAACTTCATGGCCCATTCCAGGTCATCTTGGGCTGTAATGTGAGACCTTGTCTCAAAACTTCAAACAAGAACAGTAAAGTTTAAGGAGTGAGGTATTTATGTAATTCTGCTTGCTCAATGTGTGTCTCACAAATTTGCATTCATGTGGTACATACAGCTGTGGTGTACACCTATACTCCCATACTAGGAGGGGTAAGGCTGGAGGATATAGACTATGAACCCATCCTCACTTTATACAATCCTCTCCATAACTCCAGTTCCAAAGGATCTTACGACCTCTTCTAATCAGGCACTCACATGGTATACATGCACACATCCAGGCAAAACACTCAAATCTGTAAAAATAAGTAAATAAATTGTTTTGTGTGTGTTTTGTTTTGTTTTTTAAAGTAAGTGAAGGTTATAGACACCAACACCATGTCTTAATCTGGTTACCGTTATTTGGAAGAGAGTCCTGCTTGACTTCAATGAGATTTTTTAATAAGACATTTCACCCTTGTGATTCCAAATTTACAAGTAAGAGCTGTTTGGGGGGAATACTTTTTGAACAGTGTGAAGCCACCCTGTTCTCGTTTCGGTTCTGTTGCGGACGTGCTATATATAATCCTTGTTGTGCAAATTACCTTCAACAGGCATTGCCTGCCTCATCCATATAATGGAAATAATAATACAACCTTGTAGAGTGTAGTGTTAGTACTTATATTTAATATTATAGTTAAGTTATATTAGCATGAAATGGATGAATACTGTGCACTCAGCTTGAATTTTAACCCTAAACAATTTAAACATTGTGTCTTTCTTAATTCACAGTGATGCGATTGACTAAGCCGACTCTGTTCACCAATATTCCTGTAACATGTGAAGAGAAAGACTTGCCTGGTATGTAAAAAAAGTGGAAGCTTGAGTTGTCCACATTATTTTGAAATAAGCTTACCCTTTCCACTCTTTTTTTTTTTGACACAGGATTTCTCTGTAGTTTTTGGTGCCTGTCCTGGATCTTGATCTGTAGATTAGGCTGGCCTCAAACTCACAGAGATCCGCCTGGCTCTGCCTCCCGAGTGCTGGGATTAAAGGCGTGCACCGCCACCACCGCCTGGCTCCTTACCACTCTTATAATAACCATTTGCTGAATTCCATGTTGCCTGTATTTGTACCATGTGAAGGGTGGTGAACTGTAAGCTCATTTACAACCTACAGTTCAAGATAATGTTATCTTTTGATAAGAAGAGACTTTTAGTTTAAGATACATTCATATCCTAACACTATCAGAATGTTACCTGTGTCCTCAAATATGCATTAGCATTCTATTTAGAATTATTGGTGTTTCTAGAGTGTATTTATATCTTATGACTTGAATTTTACTTTGTTTTTGAAGTATTTATTCTCTGTGAGATTAGATTTTTTTTTTTTAGTTTAATTTTGTTTTATTTTAGAGACAGAATCTCACTGCATATCTCAAGGTGTCTTAAATTCTTGGTCCCTTTGTCCCAACCTGCCAGGTACTGTGATTACCGGCTTATACCACGTGGCCAGAAATTTTTGACATAAATTTTGTATTAGTAAAGATTTAGGAATGACATCTTATGTTGTAATGTATATTGAATTTCAATACTGTAACTCAAAAATCAGTATAAATATTACATCTCATTTTTTGTTTTTGAGACAGAGACTTATATAGCCCAGGCTGGCCTGGAACTCACCAGGACTGTAACTGGCCCTAAATTCAGAAACCTATACTGCCTTCCACTTCCACGTGTTAGGATTTCAGGCTTGTATCACTAAACTCAGTTGTATCTGTTTTGAGAAAGTTGAAAATTAAAATTGTAATACTACTTTTGTCCAGATTAGAAGGAAATCTAATACTCTCCCTCACCCACCTACCCTTGCTGCTAGGGATCAAATCCAAGGCTTGATTGCTGCAGTTTTAGAGACACAAACACAAGGCCTCTTAGCCCAAGCAAAGTCTGAATTGAGAGTCTTAATTTTTTGTTTGTTTGTTTGGCTGGTTTGGTTTTCAAGACAGGGTTTCTCTGTGTAGCTTTGGAGCCTGTCCTAGAACTCGCTCTGTAGACCAGGCTGGCTTGGAACTCAGACATCTGCCTGCCACAGTCTCCCGAGTGCTGCAATTAAAGGCCTGCACCACCACTGCCTGGCTGAGAGTCTTAATTATTAACCAGGCCAGGGACTGTCTGGAGAGAAACAGTCTCACAGAGCAGACTCAAATGCATGTTTCAAGGAGCTTTTAAAGGCAAAGAACACAGAAATCCGCATCCTGTTTGGCAGTTGCAAGGGGAATTAAAGCAAGCCAGGAAGCAAGCAAGCAGTCTAACAGAAGCCTGAAACATTCAGTTAGCTAGAGCATTTCAACCCTGATGAGTTTCTGGAACAGGGTTCAGTGTAGCTAGAGTTTTCCTGGTCCTGCCTGGCCCATGGTCAGGACAAATCTCTCACACCCGCCAGTCCCACAGCTGCTTAGACCCAACATAGTAAACACATAGAGACTTATATTGCTTACAAACTGTGTGGCCGCAGCAGGCTTCTTGTTATCTAGTTCTTATATCTTAAATTAACCCATTTATATAAATCTATTTTGCCACATGGCTCGTGGCTTACCAGTATCTTACATGTTGGTACTCATGGTGGTGGCTGGCAGTGTCTCCTGACTCAGCCTTCCTGTTCCCAGAATTCTCTTCTCTCCTTGTCCCCCCTATACTTCCTGCCTGGCTACTGGCCAATTAGCATTTGATTTACACAGAGCAAGACCCACAGCAGTTCAGGACTTTCCTGTGGGACTTTTCACAACCAGTGTAGAAAAAGGGAAAATCAATTTTCAGCTCTCCCACTGTGCTGCCCACTGGTCCCCATTTCTTTACATGAGTAACACTTGCTTTAAATAAAGGTGGGTGTTAGAATTCTGTTTTTCTCTTGCCGCAGGTGATCTCTTTAACCAGTTAATGAGAGATGATCCTTCAACTGTAAATGGTGCAGAGATTTTAATGTTGGGAGAAATGTTGACTTTACCTCAAAATTTCGGGTAAGAATGATGGGTTCACATGAGATGTGCAGCAATACCCGAAAGCTGTTATGTCCTGTTTGTGTGCAGAGTGGGAAAGTGCTGTTTGTTCAGTAAGTGGTAAAAACACATACAAATTGCCCTTGATGATTCTATCTTTATTTTTTTAATTTTTATTTTACTTATTTATTTATTTTTTTGAGACAGAGTTTTTCTGTAGAATAGCCCTAGCTGTCCTAGAACTCGCTTTGTAGACCAGGCTGGCCTTAAAATCACAGAGATCCTCCAGCCTGTGCCACCCAAGTGCTGGTTTTAATGGCATGCGCCACCACAGTCTATTTTTATTTTTTTAAAGCAATATAGAACAGTGTCAACAGTAGTTCTAAAATGATGGTAGCATTTTAACTTTGTTCTTTGGGTTGTGACTAAAGCCATAGGCCTTGTCTATCTGGCACTACCATACACAGTTAACATACCCCAGCCTTAGTGCTGGTGGGTTACTCTGTGTTCTAGCACACACTGTTAGCATACCCCAGCCCTAGGTCTTATACTGGCAGTGTCTCTGTGTTCTACCACGGCACTGTTAACATATCCCAGCCCTGAGTCTTATACTAGTGATGACTCTGTGTTCTACTGTTAGACACTGTTAGCATACCCCAGCCCTGGGTCTTATACTGGCGGTGACTCTGTGTTCTAGCACACACTGTTGGCATACCCCAGCCCTGGGTCTTACACTGGTGATGACTGTGTCCTAGCACACACTGTTGGCATACCCCAGCCCTCGTCTTACACTGGCGGTGGCTGTACGTACCTTTAGTTGAGCTTACGGACATTGCTTTTTTAGAGAAGCTTTCATACTGAGCCTCATTCACACCCTCCTCTCTATAGAATTTACCAGACTTATTAGTTAATAAACTCTATTTTTTTTTAATTTCTTCTCTTATCCTATATTATCAATGAGCTAAAAAAGCCTATTTTCACAACTGGGAAAAATTGAGACAAAAAGGAATTTTTCAGGTTTGATGTGGTTTTTATGTTTTTGCTTTTTCTGCAGAGTATAATCATAAACTAGTAACTTGAAAATATATTGATGTAAAAACTATTAAAATTATATAGAGTAGGGGCCGGGGAGGTGGTTCAGCCCTTAAGAGCACAGGCTGCTCTTCCAGTGGACCTGGGTTTAATTCCCAACATCCACATTGCTGCTCACAACTGCCTATAACTCCAGTTCCAGGACATCTGTCTTAGTTAGGGTGTCTGTTGCTGTGAAGAGATGCCATGATATTGGTGAAATTATTAAGGCCACTCCACGTAGTTAAAAGGGAGGTTTATTTTGTAGGGTAACTTACAAATGAAGGGGTAGGTTGCAGGGTCTGGCAAAGGTATAGCACAGTCCGGCGGTGTTCTCTGGAGAACTCTGCTCGGTCTACCTCCTGCGTCCAGCGTCCCTGAACCAAGAGAGTGACCTCCTCTTGATCCTCGGTCTTCCGCTCCCTCCTCTGCCCCGCCTTGTGGGCGTGATCATTACTGAAGCCTCAATGGGGGTTGGAACTTCCAGGCCAATGCTGGGATGGCTATCCACTACACCATGACCCCAGCAACTCTTAAAAAGGAAAACATTTAAATGGGGTAGGTCAGTCCATTATCATCATAGTGAGACATGGTGGCATGCAGGCAGATGTGGTGTTGAAGAAGTAGCTGAGAGTCCTACATCTTGTAGGCAACAGGAAGTCAACCGAGACACTGGAAAGTATCCTGAGCATAGGAAACCTCAAAGCCCGCCCCAGCAGTGACACACTTCCTCCAACAAGGCCACACCCACTCCAACAAAGCCACACCTCCTACTAGTGCCCCTCCCTATGAGATTATGGGAGCCAATTACATTCAGACTACCACAATATCTAACTCTTTCTTCTGGTCTGCTCAGGTACTACATACATGTGGTGCACACACATAGTTGCAGGCAAAACACCTGTACACATAAAAGTTAGTACAATTTTTTCACAAAGCTATATAATGTAAAGCCAGTAGTCGTTTTATTAGGAAAATAATGAAAAAGTTCTCCAAGATGAATTAACTTGGAACTTCTAGATTTAGAGCATAATGTATTTAAAAAGATGAAAATGACATTTTCTAGTTTATTCAGATATAACTCTTATGACAGCCCAGCACTGGTTGCAGTGACCATATTTCTATGATGGTCAGAAATTTGTGTAGTAGTTGACAGCTGTATGATGCCATGTGTAGTTCCATTCTCACTTTGAAGTGCCTAATGAAAATAAAGGACGCTGAAGAAATATTTCCTTGGCTCTTCAGTAACTTTTATTCCACCTGAAGTTCTTACGTGGTCAGAATGATTCCCGTCAGGGCTGGATGAGTCTCCGCCTGAAATGCTGTTTTCTTTCATAGGAATATATTTTTGGGAGAGACCTTTTCCAGTTACATCAGTGTTCATAATGACAGCAATCAAGTTGTAAAAGATATATTGGTGAAGGTAAGTGACATTCTTTTTTTTTTTAATTTAGTGACATTCATATTTTATTTATTTGTTTGTTTGCTTGTTTGTTTGTTTATTATGTATGCAGCATGTATGCTTGCAGGCCAGAAGAGGCCACCAGATCTCATTACAGATGGTTGTGAGCCACCATGTAGTTGCTGGGAATTGAACTCAGGATCTCAGGAAGAGCAGCCAGTGCTCTTAACCTCTGGGCCATCTCTCCAGCCCGTGACATTCTTATTTACAAAGCATTTTATTTAGATACAAATTTTTTTATTTCTTTTGGGCCTTGGAAATCTCATTAAAGTGCATGAGCCATACTAGACTTTCGAATGTCATTGACAAACACTGATCAGTACCAAATATTGTGGAGGACACAGAACCATTGTCCTTCTACTCAAGGTTTCTGATGGACTGGGTGAGAAAGTGACTGTTCCGTCTAATAGTTGTAGTGTTTGTGTGTGATAACATAACAGTACTTGAAAGACTCAGGAGGAAACAAACTAGAAGTCATTTCCTGGTTGCAGGAAGGCATAGTAGAAGAGAGAAAGATAAGAGGCTCTTGGAAGACTTAGGGGAAGAGTATAGGGCTAGGGGAAACTGAGTCAGTGTGTTCTTCTGGAGGAAAACAAAATCTCATGTACCATGTCAAGTGGTGAAGCCATTTAGTGTAGTGTCTTGATAGCTGGGCTAAGATTTTAGCTAAAAAATAAAAACAAACAACAACAACAAAAACTCTTTAGAACAGCGACACTGGGCTTTCACAGGAACTAGTCAGTTTGTATTAGGAAGGCTGGCATGATCACCATGTGGGATGCTTTGTAAGAAATGGAGCAGTTAGAAGACTCTTGAAGTAGGTGAGAAATCAAACACTAGAATGCGCAAGTCCCTCAACAACTTGAAATGTATTCAGAAGAAAAAGGGCATAGATAAAGGAAGTCAATATCCACCATGTGATGAATGGATAGAGAAAATGTGTCGTGTATACACAGGAGTTCTGTTCAGCTGTAAAGAAAAGGAATTCTGTGTATGGAAACTAGAGATCGTGTTAAACAAAAGAGAGGGAGAACACCAGGCAGCATGTTTTCACTCATCTGTAGAACTTAGACTTTAAAATTACATGAACTGTGTGTGTGTGTATGCATGTATAAATGGATGTGTGTAGACATGTATATATGGACGTGTGTGTATACATGCATAAGTGGATGTGTGTGTATACATATATAAATGGATGTGAGTGTATGTGTGTATGTATATATGGGTGTGTGTGCGTATACGTACATATATGTAATATGAAATTAGACAAGGCACTGAGGAGGCTAAAGGGAAGAAGAAGAGGAAGCAAAAGGACAATCAAAGGAGAAAAAATGCATATTTCATGTTTCATCTAATACATGAAACATGGATTTGAAATGATACATATGAGGCATGAAAATGGGAGGAGAAGAAGGAAAGGGAATCATGGAAGAGTAAATATGAACAAGCTGTAATGATACAAATATATGAAAATACCAGATGCCTATTGTTTGTATCCTTACTAAAAAAATTAATTTAAAAAATGTATGAAGAGAAGTTGATTCAAAGCTGTCTTTGAGCAGGGAAGCTAGACTATTAGAGTATTGCTGAAAGAGAAGTCTTTATATATATGTAGTTTTTGAGACAGGGTTTCTCTGTGTAGCTCTGGCTGTTCTAGAACTCACTCTGTATACCAGGCTGGCCTGGAACTCTGCCTGCATGTGCCTCCCACGTGCTGGGATTAAAGGTGCGTGCCACCACCGCCCGGCTAAAAGAGAAGTCTTAACTGCAGTGGTTTTGAAGATGATCTATAGCACTTTAAAGTTAAAAAAAGATCTCAGAAAAATAAAATTTCAATTCTCACATATCAAACTTCAGAAGCTGGATGCAAATATTGAGTCAGATATGGACAGGGTCTGCGCCTTTCATCAGATTAAGGGTTGGTGGAGTACACAGCCTGTTTAATAAAACTTTTAATCTAAGAACGGGTTTGTTTGTTCCCAAATGATAGAAAAGAAACAACTGTAGATGAATTTCTAAATTCTTATTAAATAAAAAAACATGGAGCCAGATATAGGGGTGAAAGAGATCAGGGAGTTAGGGAAAGCCACAGCTAACCGTACCTCACCAACTCTGCAGCTTCCAAATGTGAGTTACTTCCTGTCTGCCAAGTGATAGGATTAAAGGTGTGTGCTACCGTTGCCTGACTTCTTTGTTGACTTATAATGGCTGTTCCTATCCCTCTGATCTCTAGGCAAACTTATTTATTAAAGTGCAAATAAAATATCACCACATGTCAGCACAAATAAAACATCACATAAACAACATTCCATGATATTATAAAATTCAAACTTAGGTGTCTGTAGATAAAGTCGACATGACAGAACCACACTCGTTTGTTACTATGTAGTCTACGACTGGTTTCCAGCTGCAATGTAAGATGTATAGTTGGAATAGACTCTGTTGTCTGAAAAAAAAATCTAAAATATGTGTTAGATGCTTTATAAAGAGAAGTTTCCAGCTTCTACATTAGTTGTCTTCCTTAACACCTCTCCAGAAACCCCACAGAGGCAGGAGTTTAGGGCTGGTGCGGCATCTGGTAGATTTCCAACTCCTAGAACAGGCTCTAGCGTATAATAAGTAATTAGGAATGAATGTTCAGTACAACATCATTAATGTCAAAAGAAGAAAAAGAATTACTCAGTCATATAAGTGTTGTTATGATTAATATTAGTAAAAAAAATGACACATGAACTTAGCAGTGATCTCACATTGTACATTGGACAGAACACCAATGAAGCAGACAGATGCCACCTCCCGAATAAAAATGCATACAACATTTTGAACCCCTGCTCCATTTTATATAAGTTGACTAACCTTGAGGAAGCTGGTACTTTTCTGTGCCTGTTTCTAATCATGTATACAGTGAGATAATACTTTAGATCTGCCCACTTCAGGATTGTGAGGATTAAATGATCAATGGTCTAAACAGCCAGAACTTGTACATGGTAAATTCCCAATTAATGTGAGTTATTACTATTTCATAAGTCAGCATAACAAAGAGACAGCATAAATAAACATCCCACTTAAAAATGACCAGCACTAAGAAAGTTAGGAGAGAATTAACTACAAAACGGGGGAGAAATTAAGGGATGAAGAGGAGGCTGAATGGGTGAAGTCATTGCTACACAGTGGCATCTGGGTGTGCCACTCCAGCCCATGCACCGTAACTCGGAAAGCCACTAGCTTCGTGTGGGGCCCAGAACAGAAGCCCTTCGGCAGATCCAGGCTGCTGTGCAGGCTGCTCTACCACTTGGTCCATCTGATCCAGCAGACTGGATGGTACTTGAGGTGTCCATGGCAGATAGAGATGCTGTTTGGAGCCTTTGGCAGGTCCCCATAGGTGAGTCACAGAAGAGACCTCTGAAAATCTGGAGCGGGCTCTACCATCATCTGCAGACAGCTATTGTCTCTTTGAAAAACAGCTCTTGACCTGCTATTGGGTCTTAGTGGAAACTGAATGTTTGACAAGTTACTATGTGACCTGAGCTGCCCGTCATGAATGAGGTGGAGGCTCTCTGCTACACCCAGTCACAAAATAGGACGTGCACAGCAGCAACCTATTATCAAATGGAAGTGTTATATATGTGATTGGGTCAGAGCAGGTCCTGAAGGCACAAGAAAGTTAATGGAGAAGTTGCCCAAATGCTGATGGTTTCTACTCCTGTCACAATGCCATCTGCTGCCAAGCATTCATCAATAGTCTCTTGGGGTGTCCCCTATGATCGGTTGACTGAGGAAGAGAAGACCAGAGCCTGGTTTATCAATGGTTCATTATGGAGGCACCACCCAGAAATGGATAGTGATAGCATTACAACCTCTTTCTGGGACAACACTGAAAATCACTGGTGAAGGGAAGTCTTCATAGCGGGCAGAACTTCGGGCAGTACACGTGACTTTGTTTGTAAGGAGGAATGGCCAGATGTGTGATTGTTCTCTGACTCGTGCACCATGGTCAATGGATTGGCTGGATGGCCAGGGCCTTGGAGGGAGCGTGATTGGAAAATTGGTGAGAAAGACATCGGGGAAAGAAGTATGTGGCTAGATCTCTCCAAATGGGAAAAGGATGTGAAGATACTTGTGTCCCATGTACGTACTTATCAAAAGGAGACTTCAGCTGAGGAGTTCAGTAATGAAGGTTCACCTTTAATCTGGGCCACACCCTCTGCTGGAGGCCTATAGAAGGACATGGAAGGAGGGAGCTTTTGCTCTTTGCCTGCTTGCCCTCGCCTTGCTAGCACATCCATTTCTTCACTGACACTGGAGCCTAGCTCTTCCAGATTCCAGCATAAACTGAAGCCCAGCTGAGACACTCAGCCTTGTGGACTGAGCAACTACTGGGTTCCTACTGTGAACTGTTACTTTCCAGTCACAGCCAGCCATAGTTGGATTGGCTGGACTGCAGCCCGTAAGTCAGTGTTTCTTTTTTTCAAATCTATTTATTTATTATGTATACAGAAGAGGGCGCCAGATCTCATTACAGATGGTTGTGAGCCAGCATATGGGTGCTGGGAATTGAACTCAGGACCTGTAGAAGAGCAGCCAGTGTTCTTAACCTCTGAGCCATCTCTCCAGCCCAATCAGTGTTTCTTAACCTGTGGCTGGCAACCCCTTTAGGGAGCCAAATGACCCTTTCATAGGGATCGCCTAAGACCATCTGAAAACACAGATATTTATATTATGATCTAGAATAGTAGCAAAATTACCGTTATGAAGTAGCAACAGAAAATTTTATGGTTGGGGGTCATCACACCATGAGGGACTGTATTATTACAGGGTCACAGTATTAGGAAAGTTGAGAATCACTGCTGTAAGTTATTCTAATATATCCCCTTTATATATATACATATATATATATATATATATATATATATATATATATAAATATGTATGTTATATAATTATTAGTTATATATATTTATTAGTGTTATATATATATGTGTGTGTGTATATATATATGTGGAGAGAGAGGTGCATTCTATAAGTTCTGTTACTCTAGAGAACCCTGACTAATAACAGCCAGAAACTGTGATGCAGAAGTAGATGGGAGAAGACAAGGGATTCCTGCCTCTGTAGACATTTCTAGTATGGGAGAAGGAAGAAAAACTATCACAAATAAGGTAATTTTAGGTCATATCACATGTTACAGAGGAAGTAAGAGCCTACAGTCAATAATTGACATAGAAAGAAGCCACGAAGACAGTTAGAATGGCAAACGTTCCCAAGTGGTAAGGGGGACATTGACCGGAGAGCAGCCCAGTAGGAGACATTGCTACATTAGAGAGACAAGCTTTCTTCCTGTTTGTCTGTTTCTTTTTTTAAGACAGGGTTTCTCTGTGTTGACCAGGCTGGCTTTTAATTCAGAGTACCGCCTGCCTGTGCCTTCCAAGCACTGGGATTAAAGGCATGCGCCACCACCTCACAGAGAGATAAACTTTCTTAGTTGATAATTTCAATATTTTATACCTCTATACTTAAATAAGCCTCTAACACCTAATAATATATTTGAATGGTTATCTTTTAGTGTTACCTAGTCAAACGTTTATATATACCTATCCGTTTAGCAAACTCCCATCTAACCAAGATAGATAGATAGACAAATAGACCATGTGTTTGGGCTGGAGAGATGGTTCGGTGGGTAAGAGTACTGACTTACTGACTGCTCTTCCAGAGGACCCAGGTTCAGTTCCCAGTGCCCACATGACTGCTCACTCTAAGCCCAGGGTATCTCATGTCAAAGCTGTCCTCTACAGGCTATGCATGTACATGGTATAATTAAATGCAGGCAGAACACTCACACACATACAATTAAAACAAAATCTTAAAGAAAAGATAAACACGTGTTCAAGCTGGGCACCATGGCTCATGTCTACAGCCCCAGCACTGGAGAGGCAGAAGAGGGAAGCCAGAAATTCAAAGCCACACTTAGCTACATAGCAAGTTCAAGGCCAGCCTAGACTATATGAGACTGTCTCAAAAGGAAAGCAAGAAAAAGAAAAAATCCTCATATGTTCATGATGATTCAGTCACATCTAGCATGAAAGGTAGTAATATAGACTTCCCTGTTTTTCTGATTTGCACCTTTTTACTCCAAGGGTGAAAACCTATCTCTCTCGTTATCCATAGTCATATGGATTGTTAGCTTATAACACTATGGAAATGAATTCCCTGTATAACTTGTGTTGTCTTTTGACTAAGATTCTGTTTTCCAAATTCAGGTTAGTTGTTTTTTTTGTTGTTGTTTTTGGTTTTTGCTGTTTTTGTTGTTGTTTTGTCCCTTCTCTTCCCCCACTACGATTGTAGCGTTCACTCTGCTCTTGTTAAATTCATGCTGCTGTTTGCATTGGTCCTGGACTCTCCCTGCTTCCTGGTTGGTATCATTGATTTTGGTATTGCAGTGTGTATCTGTGTAGCCTTGCCATGGTTCCAAACAGGAGAGTTACACAGAAAAATTCCCACAAGAAATGAGTGCTCTCTCTTTATCTCTTTAATGGGTTCCATTGTGGTATTTTAATGTGAAACACAGCACTACCCCTCATCAACCCCCTCTCCCCTCTGCGCTCCCTGGTCCTCTTCCTCTTCCCAGACAGTCAGCCGGCTTCCCTCCCCCTCCTTCCCACCCATGCCTGTGCATACACTGTAGATGTCTAACCAGCCTCATGTGGATACTCTTACCTCTTTCTTTCAAGGCGGATCTTCAGACAAGTTCTCAGCGTTTAAACCTTTCAGCCTCCAATGCTGCTGTGGCTGAACTTAAACCTGATTGTTGTATTGATGATGTCATACACCATGAAGTCAAGGAAATTGGGACACACATGTAAGGATTAAGTTTACTGCTTCTCAAAAGCTTTTACTCATTTTTTATTTAGTTTCTTTTTTTGTTCTTTGTGTATTTTTAAATTCTATTTTATATATATATCTGTTATTTTTAAATTCTATTTTATATATATATATATGTATATGTATATGTATGTATGTATGTATGTGTGTATCCTACCTTGACAATCAAATAGAGACCCAAAAAAGACAAGGTATAAAGAAGTCTCAAGTTTTGCATTCCTGGCCTGTGGATGTATTTGAATCTGAATACTGTTTTTCAGTCTGAAAACAAGTGAACATTTCAGCTCTCTGAAGTTATTTAGGCTTCTCGATCTTCCATGGTACCTCTCTGCAGTCACCTCACAGACGCTGGCTATCTCTTCAGAGTGGGTCTCATTCTTCTTCTCTCTGCCTCCGTCATCCTTTTCTTCTCCTCATTGAGTCTATTAAAGCATGTAACACAGACAATATTAAATACAAATTATTTGGTCAGACGATTTCCTACCAGCTCTATTAAAGGTACTTTTTACTATATATTTTCAGATTGATATGGACTTTGGACTAGAATTTCCTAGAAACCAAATGTCTGGACCACCATTTATTAAGCACCTGGCTTTTGGGAGCTTCCCCCTTGGCTTTTGGGAATTCTGACGTTGTATATGCTTTTCAAAGCTGTCTATAACATAATCCACCACCTATGCCTTTCTTCCTTCTCGTTCCACACTGTGGTCACGTGGACCTTCTTCTAACCTCAAACCCATTCTGTGGTGGGAAGTATGTTTGCTTACAAAGAACAGCTCGTGGCATTTTGTGTAATTTCTCATATCTCAGAAACAGCATGACTTCCTCAGAGAAGCTGTCCTGACCTTTGTCTACATCTTCCACAACCTGTTGGCTTTTTTCTGCCTTCTGTCTGTATAGTTACTTTAAGGTTAAAATAATATGACGTCTGTGTAGTCTGTATGTCCCGGGGAAATACCAGAGACAGTGGCTCATAGTCACTGAAGCTGAGCTTCCTGGAGAAGGTGTGCAGAGTCTCCATTCTGTAGGAAATGAGCTGAACAACTGCCTTAGAAGACACAGAGCTCCAGGCTAGTCAGAATCCTGTGGCTACTGTAGTGTTTCTGTTTCCAGCCTCATCTCAAAACCTGTAGGTGCTATAGAACTACTGTGAACACTTCCAGGGCAAGTGTTGTGAGGGGTTTTGGTTTGGGTTTGGGTTTTTTTGTTTTTGTTTTTGTTTTGTTTTTTGAGCTGGGGATCGAACCCAGGGCCTTGCACTTGCTAGGCAAGTGCTCTACCACTGAGCTAAATCCCCAACTGTGTTTTTTCTTTTTAAAAGATGTATTTATTTATTATGTATACAGCATGTATGACTGCAGGCACCAGATCTCATTACAGATGGTTATAAGCCTCCATGTAGTTGCTGGGAATTGAACTCAGGACCTCTGGAACAACAGTCAGTGCTCTTAACCTCTGAGCCATCTCTCCAGCCCTCTTGTTTGGTTTTTATTGCTAGTTTTTTGTTTGTTGTTGCTGTTGTGTGTGCATGCATGTGAGGTTTTGTTTGTGCATTCGTTTGTTTGCTTGTTTGGGGGTGTTATGTTTTGTTGAGATGGGGTTATCACTATTTGGTCAAATTGCTCTTAAACTTAATATGTAACTAAGCTGATCCTCCTGCCTCAGCTGTAATATAAATTGCTAATTACTCATGACTTATATACCTTTTTGTGCCCTGCCATCTTACTTTCTCCCTAGTGCTGGGATTAAAGGCGTGTGCCACCATGCCTGGCTCTGTTCCCAGTGTGGCCTTGAACTCACAGAGATCCAGATGGATCTCTGCCTCGCAAATGCTAGGATTAAAGGCGCATGCTACTACTGCCTGACCTCTTATGTTTAATATAATGGCTGGCTTTGTCTTCTGATCCACAGGCAAGCTTTATTGGAGTACACAATATATCACCACACTCAGCTTCCCATACTAGTATTAGAGGCATATGCCATCATACCCAGCTCTGGTATTATGTTTTGATCAACTTGCTTTCTAGCTCCTATCATCAGTGTAAGGTACCAGTATAAAGGATAAATTAAATTACCCAATGTTACAAAGCTATGTAGAGCTACTAAAAAGTTATTTCCTGGTCATTTTATATGCATATAAGTTATATATTTAGAACAAGCTGTGTAGAGCTACCAAAAGATTATTTTTCAGTCATTTTTTTTTTTTTTTTGACCTGAGGATCAAACCCAGGGCCTTGTGCTTGCTAGGCAAGTGCTCTACCACTGAGCAAAATCCCCAACCCCTCAGTCATTTTATATACATATAATTTATATATTTATACCAAGCTGTAAAACTACTAAAAGATTCATGTATTTCCCAGTCATTTTATATGCATATAGATACATATGTAAATTGTATATTTTTATATGTGTGTAGTAATATACATATATAAATAATATATTACTCAAGCTTTCATCCTTTTCAATTTTCTGTGAATATTATTCAACATCACTCAGTATCCTTGAAAACATGATTTTCTAAATGACTGCCTCTTAGTTGTTTGGTCAGTGTGGTTTGTTTACCCTAATGTCACAGTCTATTTTCAGTTTCTGCTACTATAAACAATAAAGTAATGAGTAGTCCAATATAGCCTATGAAGTCTTGAAGTAGATATTCTGTGTGACTACATCAACATTGTTTCTAAATTCCTTTCACCCTCTGGTAATGTAAAGAGACTAAGTTTCTCTAATCATCACCAACCTAAGGGATTCTTGCCAGACCTTGTAAGATTGAAAATGGTTATCGTATTAGGTATGTTTCTAGACTATGTATGTGACTTGCCACTTCACATTTTTATTAACTGTTTATAGGATTGTAACGTATCTATATATTTTCATAAGCTAGATATGCATTCTTTTCTTCATATTTTGAGTGACACATTTGTACTTTGTTGATTGAGTTAGAAGAACCCTTTGTATATTAACAGTTTAAACATCTTATCATGTTATTAGAAGTATTTTATACCAACTTTTTTATTGTTTTACTAGGTTTTGTTTTATTGAGATTCACTATGTATCCATGGCGGGCCTGGAACACAGAGATCTACCTGCCTCAACCTCTGCCTCCCAAGTGCTAGAATTAAAGGCGTGTGCCACCACACCTAGCTTTCCTAGTGTTTTGGTTAAAATTTGTACATAGTATCATACCAATAGTATCATGATAACTCTACCCTGGATTTCCTTTAAGATGCATATTTTTCTAGTGCAAATGAACTCTTTTCCCATTCAATCATGCTGATTATGGAAATTATTTTGGAACATATTCTGCTTCCAAAGGAAGAATTTGGAGTTCCTATTCCAAAAGGGCTCAGTATCTTTGTTATTATTATTATTTATTTATTTAGATTTATGTGTATGTATGTGAGACTGTAAATATTGTTAGTACATCAGGTGTGTGTAGGAGCCTTTGAAGACCATAAAGAGTGTCAGATCCCTGGAACTGGAATTAAACAGGCTATTATGAGCAGCCCTGTGAGTGGAGCATCAAACCCATGTCCTCTGCCAGAACAGTAGGAACTCTTAACCACTGAGTCATCTCCAGCCCCCATCTCATTTTCTTAAAGTGAATTTTCATGTTCATATATTCATAACTGTATGTACTGAAACTTCTTTTCCTGCTATAATCTCATTTAGATACAGTTTCATATTGTTGACATAATCTTTTTTACATTTATAAGTATAGTTGAAATATATTAAGTTTATTATTAAGAAGTGAGATGGGAAATGATTCCAGAATATTAAGACATCTTTCTGTTTCAGCTTGGTGTGTGCTGTGAGTTATACAACTCAGGGTGGAGAAAAAATGTACTTTAGGAAATTCTTCAAATTTCAGGTATTGAATATGGCAGAGATAAAGTTGTTTCCAACAGTCTTGTGTTTTTCTGGAGGTGTAATTATTCCTCTCTTTCTGGGGAGAAACAAGTTTCAAATAACTCAAATAGCTCACTTCTGTGGTTCATTTATAAACTGGTATTCAAAAGTTAGACTAAGTTAAGTTCAAACATAAATTATCATCACCAGTATAATGTTTTCATAATAAAATGAAACATTCTGTTTAAAAAATAAAATCTTGTTTTATTGATGACACAAAATACAAAAATATAAAGGGATAAAATGAATATAAAGCCCAAATAAGATGATTGAAAATATGAAATGTCCAAAGAATTATTTAAATGAAAAATTATTGATTGTTGTGCAGAAATAGTGCATATACCTTAAAAAAAACTTCAACAATTAAAATTAGACATGCCTTTGAGTCATTAAAGCCTGAGATCTAAAACAAACAAAAACAGTCAAATCTCACTTTCCTGATTGATGTGCTTTGTTTTAACTAGGTTCTCAAACCACTGGATGTGAAAACCAAATTTTACAATGCAGAGGTAAGTGTTAGGCACTTAATAGGATTTCAAATTAAACATTGAAATCTTGACTGAAGATCAGAGGTGTTATGTTTCCTATCATGTTGAAGTAAACCACTGATATGACTGAACTATTTGTGATAATAAGCCTAAATTCCAGTAGGAAGTGAATTTCATTAAAGAGTCCTTTATTCTTCTGGTTTCTGCCTACATACAATCAGCATGTCTTGATTTCTACTCTCATGATTTTGTTAAACAACTGCCCTACAATCCTCCAAAACAGCGGTGGTGGTGTTGCTATCAAACACTAGCAATCTGCTAAATATTTGCAGTGACTCTCTGGACGCTACAAGATTCAAGTGGCGGTCATAGACTCAATATCCACGTGAAGAGAAGCGCAGCAAGTCCACCCTGGGAAGTCAGTGTACCAAGGAGAGCCAGGCTAGAGTGCCTTAAAAGCTTACTAGGAGAGCCGCATGGAGCAAAACTGGAGAAGGAAGTAACCTGAAGAGGAGGACATGATCTGTTCGTTAGCATAGAGAAAAATTAAGTAGGACTGACCATAAGAGAAAGGATATTTTTTATTTGGATTATTTGTTTGTTTTCCCCCAAAAAAAAATTCTTTATTATCTCCAGAGCTGTAGAGAATGAGATGTCAGCCAGGAATGGCAGCCCCTGCTTCTGATCAGTCGGTTGAGATGCTAAGCAGGTGGGTGGTGAACTAGGCCAGCTGTGCTGCACAGAGAGCCAGAGGCCACCCAGAGATGGAGTGAGTCCCTGGCTTGAAAAAACGAGGACTCTTTTGGTGAAGAGTCCTTTTACCCCTCAAACTCTCTAGGGTAGATTAAGAATTACTCAAATGCAGAATTTGGTCCTGGAGATTGCATGTTTTACACATACCAGGTGGTGCTCAGAAATTGGCAACCGTGTTTCACTGTTGCTTAGTGTAAAGTGTGCGTGGTAGCTAGACTTGTTTGGCTGTTACAGTAAAGGGACCTGACCTGTAAATACTTATTAGAGGAAAGGGAAACACGCATGTAATTAACAAAATGACTCACAACAGTACATCCAGCAACAATGGGATGAGGAGTTGGAGCAGTCTAAGACACGTCAACAGACACAAAGAGTCGAAAAAAGCTCCCTGGTCTATCAAAATTACAAGTTAGACCAACAAATACTGTTCGGCCAATAGCATGCGTCAAATGGTGCGTTTTCAGTACTTAGTAAGGCACATCATTGTGAACGACTGATTTGCAATACTTCACTACGGTCCTCATACCATGTTTGTCAAGCATGTTTAGATACTGTTTCTAATCATGCTAAGGTGGACCATCGAAAGAAAAACTGGTCTCATGGAAACCCAGAGATTAGTAGCCAGGAGTCAGACATCTGTCACCTGCTGGGTTCAAATCCCGGGGTCAGGAGTAGAAGTGTAATAGTGTAAGCAGGTATCTTCCCTATCCCCAGGACACTTACTCTGGTGGAGGGGACTGCATAATATAACCACAATACATGTGATTCTCTGTGTCCCAAATGGTGACGTGTAGTCACACGTCAAGAATTAGCAGTGACAAATTACCACCAGCTGTACATTTAATGAAGGAGGCATCATTTGACATTGGACTTAATAAGTCTACTTTTAAATATGTATTTACATAATGCATAGTAGACTGAAATCTGATAGCAATAAGAAGAAAATAAACTGAATTGTTTGGAGTGGTCTATCCCAATAGTCCCTGAAATATGACCTATGGCAACTTTATGGTAACTTGAATCACCCAAGAGCCTCCTCTAAAAAATGATTCCAGCACTAGGTAAATTCAAGAGAAGCTTTATGATGTTCTGTTCTCAATGTGGGGTGGAGTATACATCCACCTGAGGTATGGAGAGTGGAGTACAGGTAAAGAGTGTCACAGGAGAATGGAGCACAGGTAAAGAGTGTCACAGGAGAGATGACTGTACAGGTGGAGTGTCACAGGAGATGACTGTACAGGTAGAGAGTGTCACAGGACATGACTGTACAGGTAGAGAGTGTCCCAGGAGATGACTGTACAGGTAGAGAGTGTCACAGGACATGATTATACATGCAGAGTGTCTCAGGACATGACTGTACAGGTAGAGAGTGTCACAGATGACTGTACAGTTAGAGTGTCACAGGACATGACTGTACAGGTAGAGTGTCACAGGAGAGATGACTGTACAGGTGGAGTGTCACAGGACATGACTGTACAAATAGAGAGTGTCACAGGAGATGACTGTACAAATAGAGAGTGTCACAGGAGAAGATTGTACAAATAGAGAGTGTCACAGGACATGACTGTACAGGTAGAGAGTGTCACAGGAGATGACTGTACAGGTAGAGAGTGTCACAGGACATGATTATACATGTAGAGTGTCTCAGGACATGACTGTACAGGTAGAGAGTGTCACAGATGACTGTACAGGTAGAGTGTCACAGGACATGACTGTACAGGTAGAGTGTCACAGGAGAGATGACTGTACAGGTGGAGTGTCACAGGAGAAGATTGTACAGGTAGAGAGTGTCACAGATGACTGTACAGGTAGGGAGTGTCACAGGAGATGACTGTACAGGTAGAGTGTCACAGGACATGACTGTACAGGTAGAGAGTGTCACAGGACATGACTGTACAGGTAGAGTGTCACAGGAGATGACTGTACAGGTAGAGAGTGTCACAGGACATGACTGTACAGGTAGAGAGTGTCACAGGACATGACTGTACAGATAGAGAGTGTCACAGGACATAACTGTACAGGTAGAGAGTGTCACAGGAGATGACTGTACAGGTAGAGAGTGTCACAGGACATGACTGTACAGGTAGAGAGTGTCACAGGACATGACTGTACAGATAGAGAGTGTCCTAGGAGATGACTGTACAGGTAGAGAGTGTCACAGGAGATGACTGTACAGGTAGAGAGTGTCACAGGACATCACTGTACAGGTAGAGAGTGTCACAGGACATCACTGTACAGGTAGAGTCACAGGAGATGACTGTACAGGTAGAGAGTGTCACAGGACATCACTGTACAGGTAGAGAGTGTCACAGGACATCACTGTACAGGTAGAGAGTGTCACAGGAGATGACTGTACAGGTAGAGAGTGTCACAGGACATGACTGTACAGGTAGAGAGTGTCACAGGAGATGACTGTACAGGTAGAGAGTGTCACAGGACATGACTGTACAGGTAGAGAGTGTCCTAGGAGATGACTGTACAGGTAGAGAGTGTCACAGGACATGATTGTACATGTAGAGTGTCTCAGGACATGACTGTACAGGTAGAGAGTGTCACAGATGACTGTACAGGTAGAGTGTCACAGGACATGACTGTACAGGTAGAGTGTCACAGGAGAGATGACTGTACAGGTGGAGTGTCACAGGAGAAGATTGTACAGGTAGAGAGTGTCACAGATGACTGTACAGGTAGGGAGTGTCACAGGAGATGACTGTACAGGTAGAGTGTCACAGGACATGACTGTACAGGTAGAGAGTGTCACAGGACATGACTGTTCAGGTAGAGAGTGTCACAGATGACTGTACAGGTAGAGAGTGTCACAGGAGATGACTGTACAGGTAGAGTGTCACAGGAGATGACTGTACAGGTAGAGAGTGTCACAGGAGAAGATTGTACAGGTAGAGTGTCACAGGAGATGACTGTACAGGTAGAGAGTGTCACAGGACATGACTGTACAGGTAGAGAGTGTCACAGGACATGACTGTACAGGTAGAGAGTGTCACAGGACATGACTGTACAGGTAGAGAGTGTCACAGGACATCACTGTACAGGTAGAGTCACAGGACATGACTGTACAGGTAGAGAGTGTCACAGGACATCACTGTACAGGTAGAGAGTGTCACAGGACATCACTGTACAGGTAGAGAGTGTCACAGGAGATGACTGTACAGGTAGAGAGTGTCACAGGACATGACTGTACAGGTAGAGAGTGTCACAGGAGATGACTGTACAGGTAGAGAGTTTCACAGGACATGACTGTACAGGTAGAGGGTGTCGCAGGAGAATGGAGCACAGGCAGAGGTGCACACGCAGGACGAGGCAGACTCCACCCTCACTGTGCTGTTCCCTCTTTGTTCTTGTTTAAATATTCAGCCGTAATGTTCTTCTCTGTCCATTGTCATTTAACCGTAGCAGTTTTACCTTCTAGAAAAGTAGTTTGTCATATTTCTGTCTGTTGCTTCTTGTTTACTTTCTTGTTTACTAATGTTGTCTTTAGTACGTAAAAAAAAAAAATGCAGATATGCATTTTATTTTAAAGTTATTCTTTTTCTTTAACATTTAACTCTGATTTTTCTAATTTTTCTTTTTTATTTTTCCATTAGAGTGACCTCAGTTCTGTGGTAATTTCATTTTTTATTATAAATTTATATGCTTTTCTCACCCCCTTTCTACTTTGCCTAATTAATCTCTCTATAAAACATAGTGGAAAAACAGTTAGTTGTGAATACTAGGTCTGTGTGACTGCAGACAGAAAATATACAACTTGAGCATACTTTTAAATTGTTTGTGAGATTAAAAGTTAAATTGTCACATTGAGACAACTATATTCTCATCTGCTTTTTTTTTTTTTTTTTTTGGAGTGTTTTTTAGAAGAAACATAGAATCTCATTATCTTTATCCTTGGGATTTTCGATATTTTGCTGCGAAATATCCAGTTACCTTTCATTCCTCACATAGAATGTACAGTTGAAATTCATTCTGAGAGGCACAGTGGTTTTACATCTGGGTAAAGTCAGCTAAAGCTGGCCTTTTGACAAACACAAGCAGAAGAGAGGCAAACTTCTCCCACTGGCCGAATCCATGTTTTTAACGTCCTCGTCACAATAGGCAGCATCTGCTTATTGTGTCCATGTGTAGTAACAGCATCGGCAGCCTTGGCACTAAATTTTCCACCTCGTTTTTCAGATGTGAAATTACTTCGTACTAACTGTTCACACTAACTTGATTTTCCATTATGCTGTCTTCCTTTCATTTTATCTGAGCTGTTCATCAGTTTATACAGAGACTTGCATTTTAAAAATTGAAATGTGGGCCTTGGGTTATTTTAAGAGCAATGGATTTATGGGATATATTCACTTATTTTCTTAAGAAAATGTAATTGAGCTGGGTATGGTAGCTCACACTGTTGATCCCAGTACTTGGGAGGCAGAGGCAGATGGATCTCTGTGAGTTCAAGGCCAGCCTGGTCTACAAAGTGAGTGCCAGGACAGCCAGGACTGTTACATAGAGAAACTCTGTCTCAAAAAACAAAACAAAACAAAACAAAAACCAGCAACAACAAAGTAATCAAATGATGAGTTTCAGTGGCATATTGTATTAGCCAGGTGTGGTACAGACCTTTGCTCACCAGCAATTGGGAGACAGAAGCAGGCAGGTCTCTGTAAGCTGGAGGCCAGCCTTGTCAACATAGGTCCAGGACAGTCAGAGTTAATAGAGATGCTCTGTCTCAAAACACAAAAACAAAACGGTAGATTGTTTTTAAAAAAATCCTGTACTAATATTTTCATTTGAGCACATGTCTAAAAGGCTAAGGAATCTGCTTTAGGCACTTTAAATTATGATTTTATCATATTTTACATTATTGTCATTTTTGTGACTTCAGCGCTTAAAATGCTCATAATTTCCCAACTTGAGGGCACAGTTAATTTCCAAGTTTTGTAACAAACTTTTTTGGGGGGGAAATGTAACTACTGAATACCCTTGACATAACATTTATTCTTCAGTCACTCAAATGAGACCCTGAGCCAAGAGTCACAAAATTCAGGATATTTAACAGAAATAACCAGGGAATTCAGGGTTTTTGTACATTGAATGTTTAAGTTACCCACTGACTGAAGTGAATGATGTCATTTTGAATTGTCAAAGTCCACAGAAAACTTCAGTGTGACTGATTGAGAAGCTAAAATGTCATTAGACCGCTTCCCATACTCCTGTTTCAACCTTAAATATCCATATAAAATGAACCAAGAAGTGACTAAGACCGCTTCTAAATTGCTCTAATTTAAAAAACTACACCCTAAAGGGTATGAAAACAGATCATTCATAGCTAGTGGTCACTATCTCAGTTGGAGTAATTACACGTTAGTTACACTATGCTGGAATAGTCAAATGAAGACCAGGTTATCTCCCCTTAGCTCTGTCTGAGTGAGCCCATCACACTGAAGTTCCTCCTAACATGTGAACATCAGATTTGGGGTTTTTGTTGTTACTGAAATACTAGTTAAATACATGCTTTTGGATTCTACAAAATACATCCTAGTGATCCCACATCCATTGTTTGGCAGGGTACCTGTTGACTAACACCTCACTTTGCTCCTATTTATTATGTTAGGATGAAGATTTCTTTTCTTGCATTAATTGTGATCATTTGGATTTGCAGGCATGAACTAATCACACTTGTGGTTAATACTTTTTATATAAATAAATAATTTTAATTAAGGTAAATACTTTAAATACCATGACATTTTGGTGGATTTTTTTTATTTCCATGTCCTCAGACTGATGAAGTCTTTCTTGAAGCCCAAATTCAGAACATTACAACCTCACCTATGTTTATGGAGAAAGTGTCACTGGAGCCATCGATAATGTACAATGTCACAGAATTGAATTCCGTGACCCAAGCCGGGGAATGGTAAATATGAAATGCTCGCTATTCGTGGAAAGATGCAGGGCTTTTCTGATGTCCCCCACTCTAGGAGATTCGGATTTGTTTTAAAATAATTGGTGTACATAATTTTTTTTAAGATTAATTCATTTATTATGTATACAGAAGAGGATGCCAGATCTCATTACAGATGGTTGTGAGCCACCATGTGGTTGCTGGGAATTGAACTCAGGACCTGTAGAAGAGCAGCCAGTGTTCTTAACCTCTGAGCCATCTCTCCAGGCCCGGTGAACATAATTTTTAGAGAAGCTTTAGATGAATCAAAAACAGAATGAGAACGTAGAAGTCCCACAAGGTGTCTTCCCCAATCAGTCTCTCCTTTTGGTTTCTGTTCTCTTATGTGCCTTTTGTTTGTTTTTTTGTTTGTTTGTTTGTTTAAGGGCCAGGCTCTCTCCATGTTGCCAGGTTAGGCTCAAGCTAGCCTTGTGCCCCAACAACTTCCCCGGCAGCATCATACGCCATTGTACCCAGTTCTCCTGTCCTGTATTAATGTGGCAAATGTTATGATTGGTGGGCCAATGTTCTTAGAACAAGCAAAAGTCCACAGATGAAGTCTGTGTATGTGACGTTCTCAC